>NW_020837993.1:12955348-13247985 GCF_003676395.1 Aethalodelphis obliquidens
GAAAACAAGACCCATATATATGCTGTCTACAAGAGACCCACTTCAGACCTAGGGACACATACAGACTGAAAGTGAGGGGATGGAAAAAGATATTTCATGCAAGTGGAAATCAAAAGAAAGATGGAGTGGCAATACTCATATCATGTAAAATAGACTTTAAAATAAAGAATGTTACAAGAGACAAGGAAGGACATGACATAATGATCAAGGGATCAATCCAAGAAGAAGATATAACAATTATAAATATATATGCACCCAACATAGGAGTACCTCAATACATAAGGCAACTGCTAACAACTGTAAAAGAGGAAATCGACAGTTACACAAAAATAGAAGGGAACTTTAACACCTCACTTACACCAATGGACAGATCATCCAAAGAGAAAATTAATAAGGAAACACAGGGTTAAATGACACAATAGATCAGATAGATTAAATTGATATATATAAAATATTCCATCCCAAAACAGCAGATTACACGTTTTTCTCAAGTGCGCATGGAACATTCTACAGGATAGATCACATCTTGGGTCACAAATCAAGCCTCAGTAAATTTAAGAAAATTGAAATCATATCAAGCATGTTTTCTGACCACAATGTTATGAGATTAGAAATAAATAACGGGGGAAAAAAATGTAAAAAACACAAACACATGGAGGCTAAACAATACATTACTAAATAACCAAGAGGTCACTGAAGAAATCAAAAAATACCTAGAGACAAATGATAATGAAAACACGAAGATCCAAAACCTATGAGATGCAGCAAAATTAGTTTTAAGAGGGAAGATTATAGCTATACAAGCCTATCTCAAGAAACAAGAAAAATCTCAAATAATAACCAGACAAAGATACTACAAGAAAAAGAAATTTACAGGCCAATATCACTGATGAATATAGATACAAAAATCCTCAGCAAAATACTAGCAAACAGAATCCAACAACACATTAAAAGGATCAAACACCACGATCAAGGGGGATTTATCCCAGGGATGCAAGGATTCTTCAGTATACACAAATCAATCAATATGATACACCATATTAACAAATTGAAGAATAAAAACCATATGATCATCTCAATAGATGCAGAAAAAGCTTTTGACAAAATTCAACACCCATTTATGATAAAATCTCTCCAGAAAGTGGGCACAGAGGGAACCTACCTCAACATAATAAAAGTCATATACGACAAACCCACATCAAACATCATTCTCAATCGTGAGAAACTGAAAGCATTTCCTCTAAGATCAGGAACAGGACAAGGATGTCCACAGTCGCCAGTATTATTCAACATAGTTTTGGAAGTCCTAGCCATGGCAATCAGAGAAGAAAAAGAAATGAAAGGAATAAAAATTGGAAAAAAAGTAAAACTGTCACTGTTTGCAGACGACATGATGCTCTATATAGAGTATCCTAAAGATGCCACCAGAAAACTACTAGAGCTAATCAATGAATTTGGTAAATTTGCAGGATACAGAATGAATGCACAGAAATCTCTTGCATTCCTATACCCTAATGGTGAAAAATCTGAAAGAGAAATTAAGGAAACACTCCCTTTTACCATTGCAACAAAAAGAATAAAATACCTAGAAATAAACCTACCTAGGGAGACAAAAGACCTGTATGCAGAAAACTGTAAGACACTGATGAAAGAAAAAGATGATACCAACAGATGGAGTGTTCTTGTATTGGAAGAATCAATATTGTGAAAATGACTAGACTACCCAAAGCAATCTACAGATTCAATGCAATCCCTGTCAAGTTACCAATGGCATTTTTTACAGAACTAGAACAAAAAAAATCTTAAATGTCTGTGGAGACACAAAAGACCCTGAATAGCCAAAGCAGTCTTGAAGGAAAAAAACGGAGCTGGAGGAATCAGACTCCCTGACTTCAGACTATACTACAAAGCTACAGTAATCAAGACAATATGGTACTGGCACAGAAACAGAAATATAGATCAATGGAATAGGATAGAAAGCCCAGAGATAAACCCACACACCTATGGTCAACTAAGATATGACAAAAGAGGCAAGGATATACAATGGAGAAAAGACACTCTCTTCAGTAAGTGGTGCTGGGAAAACTGGACAGCTACATGTAAAAGAATGAAATTAGAACACTCCCTAACACCATACACAAAAATAAACTCAAAATGGATTAGAGACCTAAACGTAAGACCGGACACTATAAAACTCTTAGAGGAAAACATAGGAAGAACACTCTTTGACATAAATCACAGCAAGATCTTTCTTGATCCACCTCCTAGAGTAATGGAAATAAAAACAAAAATAAACAAATGGGACTTAATGAAACTTTAAAGCTTTTGCACAGCAAAGGAAACCATAAAGGAGACGAAAAGACAACTCTCAAAATGGGAGAAAATACTTGCAAACGAATCAATGGATGAAGGATTAATCTCCAAAATATAAAAACAGCTCATGCAGCTCAATATTAAAAAAACAAAAACCCAATCCAAAAATAGGCAGAAGACCTAAATAGACATTTCTCCAAAGAAGACATACAGATGGCCACGAAGCACATGAAAATCTGCTCAACATCACTAGTTATTAGAGAAATGCAAATCAAAACTACAATGAGGTATCACCTCACACCAGTTAGACTGGGCATCATCAGAAAATCTACAAACAACAAATGCTGGAGAGGGTGTGGAGAAAAGGGAACCCTCTTGCACTGTTGGTGGGAATGTAAATTGATACACTCACTATGGAGAACAGTACGGAGGTTCCTTAAAAAACTAAAAATAGAATTTTCATATGACCCAGCAATCACACTACTGGGCATATACCCAGAGAAAATCATAATTTAAAAAGACACATGCACCCCAATGTTCATTGCAGCACTATTTACAATAGCCAGGTTATGGAAGCAACCTAAATGACCATCTACAGATGAATGGATAGTGAAAACATGGTACATAGATACAATGGAATATTAGCCACAGAAAGTAACGAAATTGAGTCATTTGTAGAGACATGGATGGATCTAGAGACTGTCATACAGAGTGAAGTAAGTCAGAAAGAGAAAAACAAATATCGTATATTAATGCATGTATGTGCAACCTCGAAAAATGGTATGGATAAACTGGTTTGCAGGGCAGTAACTGAGACAGATGTAGAGAATAAAGGTATGTACACCAAGTGGGAAAAGCGACGGGGGATGGGGGTGGTGGTGTGATGAATTGGGAGATTAGGATTGACATGTATACACTAATGTGTATAAAATAGATAACTAATAAGAACCTGCTGTATAAAAAAATAAAATTCAAAAATTCACAAAAAACCTTAACAACAAAAAACTGAACACTCTGATTCAAAATGAGCATAAGACTTGAATAGATATTTCTCCAAAGAAGAGATACAAATGGCCAATAAACACATGAAAAGATGCTCAACATCACCAATTATTAGGGAAATGCAAATCAAAACTGCAACGAGATACCACCTCACACCCATTAGGATGGCTACTGTCAAAAAAATAGAATATGAGTGTTTGCAAGGACATGGAGAAATTGGGATCCTGGTGTAATACTGGTGGAAATTGGTACAGTCACTATGGAAAACAGTATGGTGTTTCCTCAAGTAATTAAAGATAGAATTACTATATGATCCAGCAATTCCACTTCTGTCCATATACCCCAAAGAATTGAAAGTAGGATCTCAGATATTTGTACACCCATGTTCATAGCAGCATTATTTGTAATAACTAAACAGTGAAAGCAACTCAAGTGTCTATCAGTGGATGAATAGACAATATGGATGAACCTTGGGGACATTATGCTAAATGAAATTAGCCAGTCAGAGAAAGATACATACTGTATGATCCCACTTATATGAAGTACTTAGAATAGTCAAAATAATAAAACAGAAAGTAGATTGCTGGTTACCAGGGGCTGGGGGCAAGGAATAACAGGGCATTATTGTTTAATGGGTATAGAGCTTCAGCTTCACAAGATGAAAACAGTTATGGGGGTGGACACAGGTGATTTTTGCACAACGTGAATGTATTTGATACCACTGAACTGTACACTTAAAAAATGGTTAAGATGGAAAAAACTGTTTATCATGAAGTATATCAAATACAAAGTGTAACTAAAATACATATGTATAATTTAAAGAATAAAAAAGAAACAATAGTGTTTCTCAAACTTGAATAATACAAAGACCTCTTTCAATGACTTTCTTGTAGACCTTCAAATGTGGCCTTTAAATTATGTTAAATATGTACATATATAAAACTAGATATATATCTCTTAAAGTTATATTTCTTACACCCTCAAAACCAGGGCACTTACTGATTATATACAAATACTACAAAGCTACTATTAAAATCAACATTTTTATGTAGTTCCACAGAAGCAAAGTTTTTTTTTGTTTTTTTTTTTGCAGTATGCGGGCCTCTCACTGTTGTGGCCTCTCCCGTTGTGAAGCACAGGCTTCAGACGCGCAGGCTGAGCGGCCATGGCTCATGGGCCCAGCCGCTCTGCGGCATGTGGGATCTTCCCGGACCGGGGCACGAACCCGTGTTCCCTGCATCGGCAGGCGGACTTTCAACCTCTGCGCCACCAGGGAAGCCCGAAGCAAAGTTCTTTTGAGCGTTGCATGACTTGTCACTGGATAAAAGTTTCCACTAGGACATGATTCCAGTTAACCTGAATGAACCCCATGTTCTGAAAAATTGCACACTGAAAATATTGGGCTTCTGGGAAAAAATGGGTTCAAAGTAAGCCATAGGTCCCAAGACACACAGATGGAGGTTGAGCTCTGAGCACAGGAGCCCTCACTTTCCTCTGGTCAAATTGATGCAAAAACTTCACTTGGGACAATAGCATAAATAATGTTACAAGGTCCCCTTTTTGCTTTTTTCTTACCACCCCTCAAATTATCAATCGTGTCATTAAACTGATACCGAAGTAATTCTGTTCAGTCCAGATTAATTCAGGTAATGAACTCATGTTATTATTAAGTGCTGCACAAAGCCAGCACCCAAAGAAAGTTACTCCTTAGAGGTAAGGAACGTGATCAGAAAAAAGTTAACAGTTAACTTCAGCCAACTTATTTCTGAGGCTATTGACCAGAGCCCCAGAGTTCCACTTAGTGAGGTGGCTCACAGTTGATGGGGGCAGGAAGCCTGGAGATAGCATCTCTGGATCTTAAATGTGGAAAAGAAAACCTGAATCATTTTAGTTGTCCTATCAGAAGCAGAAGCAACAGGTAAGTGTGCATTTACAGGAAGGCTGTATGAAAGTAGAAAAGGCAGCCTCACTGGCGTGTGTCGTGAAAGATTTGGGAGCTAAATTCTAATCCAGCCCCAAAGAAATAGATCTTAAGACACCTCCCCACCCCACAGTCCTTCTGTTCTGACTTTTGCTCATGTAGCAACATTCTAGTCACAAAGGGAACCTCGGGGAGGGGATGGGTAATGCCTGCATTGCAGACACTGAAGAAGTTATATTCCTCTGAAATTAAATTAACAATAATATTTAAGTTTATAAACCTATGTTTGGTTTACTTCCTGGGTGTCTAAATATCTAAGGAATCTATATAAAAAAGCATCCAGGGCTAATCAGAACTAGGAGGAAGGCCAGGGTGTCTAGATTAAGAATACATGTATTAACTCATTTTATCCTCAAAAGAATTTTGGTTGTTGCTTGTATTTGGGTGTTGCAAGGTTGCTTTTTAAAATTTTTGTTGGAGTATAGCTGTTTTACAATATTGTGTTAGTTTCTACTGTACAGCAAAGTGAATCAGCAATATGTATATATATATCCCCTCTTTTTGGATTTCCTTCCCATTTAGGTCACCACAGAGCATCGAGTAGAGTTCCCCGTCCAGTACTATAGGTTCTCATTAGTTATCTATTTTATATATAGTATCAATAGTGTATATATGTCAATTCCAATTCCCCAATTCATCGCCCCCTTCCCCCTTGGTATCCATACATTTGTTCTTTATGTCTGTTTCTCTATATCTGCCTTGTAAATAAGATTGTCTATACCAATTTTTTTCAGAATCCACATATATACAATATTTGTTTTTCTGTTTCTGACTTCATTCTGTATGACAGTCTCTGGGTCCATTCATGTCTCTACAAATGACCCAGTTTTGTTCCTTTTTATGGCTAATATTCCATAATGTATATGTACCACATCTTTATCCATTCCTCTGTTGATGGACATTTAGGTTGCTTCCATGTCCTGGCTATTGTAAATAGTGCTGCAATGAACACTGGGGTGCATGTGTCTTTTTGAATTATGGTTTTCTCAGGGTATATGTCCAGTAGTAGGATTGATGGGTCATATGGTAGTTAGATTTGTAGTTTTTTAAGGAACCTCCATAACTGTTCTCCATAGTGACTTATCAATTTACATTCCCATCAACAATGCATGAGGGTTCCCTTTTCTCCACACCTTCTCCAGCATTTATTGTTTGTGGATTTTTTGATGATGGCCCTTCTGACTGGTGTGAGGTGATACCTCGTTGTAGTTTTGATTTGAATTTCTCTAATAATTGATGATGTTGAGCATCTTTTCATGTGTTTATGGGCCATCTGTATGTCTTCTTTGGAGAATGTCTATTAGGTCTTCTGCCCATTTTTCGTTTGGGTTGTTTGTTGTTTTGATATTGAGCTGCATGAGCTGTTTGTACATTTTGGAGACTAATCCTTTGTCAATTGCTTCATTTGCAAATATTTTCTCCCATTCTGAGTGTTGTCTTTTTGTCTTGTTTATGGTTTCCTTTACTGTGCAAAAAGTTTTTAAGTTTAACTAGGTCCCATTTGTTTATTTTTGTTTTTATTCTCATTACTCTAGGAGGTGGGTCAAAAAAGATCTCACTGCGATTTGTGTCAGAGTGTTCTGCCTGTTTTCCTCTAAGAGTTTTATAGTATCTGGCCTTATATTTAGGGCTTTAACCCGTTTTGAGTTTATTTTTGTGTGTGGTGTTAAGGAGTGTTCTAATTTCAATCTTTTACATGTAAGACTCCAAGCTTCCAATGCAGGGGGCACAAGTTCAATCCCTTGTTGGGGAAGTAAGATCCCACATCCTGCGTGGCAAATAAATAAATATATATATAAATAAAATAAAATATTTTCCTTAATAAGGGAGGTAAAGCAAAGAAAGACAAAGTAATTTGTCCATTGTCACAAAACTAGAACTTGGTGATATGGGGATCCCACCCCTCTGAGTTCCTCAGTCTCTAACAGCAGAATGACAAACCTTAGTTGTGGAGATATCAAGGGGTTAAGTCTGGCAAATGTAGCAATACGACCAGGTTTTCAGTGAAGTGCTCAATAAGGATGGCTGAATTTCTTTTTTTTTTTTTTTTTTGTTGCATTATGCGGTCCTCTCACTGTTGTGGCCTCTCCAGTTGCGGAGCACAGGCTCCGGACACGCAGGCTCAGCGGCCATGGCTCACGGGCCCAGCCACTCCGCAGCATGTGGGATCCTCCCGGACCAGGGCACAAACCCGTGTTTTCATCAGCAGGCAGACTCCCAAACACTGCGCCACCAGGGGAGCCCAAGGATGGCTGAATTTCAATGGACCTGGGACTCATGAGGTGGATGAGACTTCCCTCACCTTATTCGTAGGTCCTCGTAGCTCTTGCACAGGCTTCGTGAGTGACTTTGAATTGTCAGACTTGGAATAGATTTCAGGCCATCAGAGACTTTATGATTGAGAATGAAGAATTTGGTGAAGTACTGGGCCCTCTGCAAAAAGAGAAAAGTCCAACTCTCCAAGTCTGATACCTGGTTGTTTGGAATGGCCTATCCAGCTCCCAGTACCCTGCACCCCATGCACCAGATGGCTCACCCTCTTCCAACATGCCTGAGCTTTACTGCTCCCACACTTCACCCTTCTTGTCCCCCATCTAGAATGCCTGTCTGCCCCATTTCTGTCTCCTCAGAGAGCTTACCTAGGTGACCCCACAGTTGTTAGAGAGAAGCTGTGTGTCTACTTTGTGATGAAGTCCCAGGTCAGTTCTGATCTCTTTCTCATCCCCGTGCTCATGAGAGGGAGAGACTCAGTGTGTACCTGTTTGCCCTACTAGATTAGAGGTTGGGGTAATGAATTTTTTCTGTCCTACACACTGTCAGCTCTGAAAGGAGGAAGCAATGAGAATTTTGTTTGGGGCCATAATTTCTTTTCTTTTTTTTTGATTTTTTTTTTTGATGTGGACCACTTTTTTAAAGTCTTTATTGAGTTTGTTACAATATTGCTTCTGTTTTTATGTTTTGGTTTTTTGGCCATGAGGCATGTGGGATCTAGCTCCCTTACCAGCGATCAAACCTGCACGCCCTGCATTGGAAGGCGAAGTCTTAACCACTGGACTACCAGGGAAGTACTGAGGCCATAGTTTTTTTTAGAAAAGAACAGAGTCACTCTGTTAAGCAGTCCTGATGTAGAAACTTTACCACCTTTGTCAGTAACACAAAGTTTTGTTCTGTAGTCAAAGTGCTTCTTAACATACAACTCCCCAGGGATGCTCCTAACCATGGATAGTGAAATCATAATTGAGTAAAGTTTGATCAACAGAACTTTTAATCAATGTTAGTTTTGGTCTTTTTCCCATGGGATTGAAATAGACTTGAGACTTCATTGCTCAGCTCAGGTACCATGCCATGAGTAGACAGTGGCTTGCCATCCTATCACATTGCAGGGGACAAGTGCTGGGTAGTTTGGGCCTTCTCTTCATGAGGCAGGCATGCTAGAAAGGCCTTGGAACAGATGTGGGAGGCCAGTGTCAGCTCTCCACCCATGTGTGCAGACTCTGGGTAAACTCCCCTTAACCATGACCTGGTTTTAATTTTTTGAGCATGAGTAGTCTGGAGTTGTGGATCAGGGCCTGCAGCAGAAGCTATCTAGACCTGGTGCAGCTAAGATGCAGGAAAGTAGGATAGAATCAGAGCAGATGGACTTGAGGTAAGGGACAGCTTGTTTCTTTTCATAGGCTGTTGAAAAGTTTCCCAGAGGGTATGAATTGTGGAAGAAAGGAACTGGACCAAGACTTCTGAGAACATGAGGGTGGCTGGAAGGATATAAAGTTATCTCCCAGAGCTGGGAAACTACAGTGTTTGGAACAGAGATGAACACAGTCCAGATCAGTGCTCAATGTCCATGGACAAGTCATGGCTAACTGGTAAGCTTCCCAGCAGAAGGTAGAGAAGAGTAATAGTGGTGGGAAGGAGGGATTAGACAGTATAGGCCCTTGAGGGAAAGGAGTTGGTGGCACAGAAAACTTGTGGTGGGCAGATGAAGCAAAACTAAGCCCTACCTTGGAGGGCATAGGGCCTGCAGACTGAGATAGGGATGGTGTCTCAAATGAATGGAAAATGGAGGCCTCAGCTAGCAGAACTAGTTTGTTTTAAGGAAAAACAGAGGCATCCAGTTAGAAGGAGGACACAAGGGCTCGGGTGTCCCATAGCCAGGCTGATGGGGGATGGAGGTATGCCTCCTGTTCTCCTGGACAGAAGCACTCCCATGGTATGGAATGTGGAGGAAGGGAGAGAGTAGGAAAGAGGAAACCTGAGACATCTTAGGCAACACAGGGAAACCTTAGGGTACTTTGTTCTGATGTTCAGCCCCAGGGTAGGTTCAAACAGGATACTTTATTTGTTGACTGTTTAGGCACTAGTTTTGATGGTCTGCAGCAGCTTCCTCTCCTGTGACTTGTGATCATGATGTGAGAAAAGGTGATGAGCACAAGGTTGGTGTGATGATCCACTTAAAATTCAGAGAGCAAGTCAAGCCAGGCAGCACATTCCAAGATGCCCAGTCTGTATTCTTTATGACATAAATACAGTGTCAGTTTGTTTCTAAATGGTGATGTGTCTTTTTAAATAACATTTTTAAAATTAATTATTTATTTATTTTGGCTGAGCTGGCTCTTAGGGGCAGCACACAGGATCTTCGTTGCAGCATTTGGACGTCTTAGTTGAAGCATGTGGACTCTTAGTTGCAGCATGCAAGTGGGCTTTATTTTCCCAATCAGGGATCGAACCGGGGCCGCCTGCGTTGAGTGCACAGAGTCTTATACACTGGACAACCTGGGAAGTCCCAGTGCCTGTGTCTTGACTTGAGAATCTAGAAAATGATGTACAAAGATATAGAAGCTTTCTTAGAGATCCCAATCTCCCCTTAAATTCTCTCTCTTTTTTTTTAGGCATAGCTGCATGACATGCAGGATCCCCAAGCAGGGATCGAACCCACACCCCTTGCATTGGGAGTGAGGAGTCTTAACTACTGGACCACCAGGGAAGTCCTGAGATCACAATCTAATCTGCCCATTTTATGGAGAATTTGAAGCTCAAAGCCACTGTGGCTAATATGGAGAAGACAGTCATACAATGAATGGAGGAATGAATGAATGGACAAGGGTCAGAAATGGGACACAAACTACATTTGCTCTGTGGAAATGGCTTTGATTTTGGAGTACTTTAACTGAAGAGACTGTTTTCTTAAGCTAATGTTTCCAACTAACAGCACCATTAATTCTGAGATGTCTATTTTCTCAAATTTTTCAGTGCCATGCTACCATAAACGAAACATAATTGTTCAGATAGAATCCCATTACACATTACTGCCTCTGTTGTATCTCACAATGGTTGGTCAAATGTACAGGTATTTAATAGCCTTGAATTCCCTTCTGATCACTGAGCTGCATGTGTTATTTCTACCCAAATATATAGCACCAATGGAAAGATAAGCTCTGAGCCTAAGTGAAGATTGTGAACTCTGGGCCTCTGATACTTGATGCACAGGTTTTGTAGACTTGCACCTACAAAAGTGTATGACAAGCTCTCCCCAGTTGTGTGGCCATCAGGGGTTTGCCCATGTCTACTCCCTCAGAGCTTTCTACATGGCGGCTGACACTATCCCTAACCCTAACCCTAACCTTAACCTTAACCCTAATTCCAACTTTAACCCTAATCCCATAATTAAGGAATAGAAAGTTATACTCAATAGCTTTTGTATTTAACTATCTATATCAATTATTTAGGATTATAATTGAGAAAAAATTTTTTCCATAGTATTTTTCTATTAATTCATTTATGAATCCAGCAAATTATGAAATAGTTAATACATTTATGAAATAACATTCCATTCCATACTGCTCAGAGAGATGATGGATCTTCACATCTGTGCCTAGTATGGTGTCTGATGCCCAGTAAATTTGTGAATGAATATTACCTAAAATATATGCTATGAGGGAGGGCGTCCACAGTGAACACAGGTGGCAGAAGAGATTTCAGGTAGAGGAAAGAGCAAGGTAAAATGTCATAAGGAAGGAACATGCCTGGCTTGTTTGAGGATAGTTGGGAATGCTGTTTGGTTGAAGTGAGCAAGGGAGAGAAACCTGGGGGATGTGAACAGACTTGTCAGTCGTGGACGCTGGCTTTTACTCTGTGTGAAATGAAGAGCCAGGGGAGAATTTTAAGAAGTGGAGGGAAGTTATCTGACTTACTCTGGTTGTTGTGCTACAAATTGACTGAAGGGACAAGGACAGAAGCAGGGAGGTCAGTTAGGAGACAACTGTAGTTACCCAGGTGGTAGCTCAATCCTGGTTACTAACAGTGGAGATGGTAATAAGTGGTCAGATATTAGATGTGTTTTTGCATATAGAACCAAGGACTGCTTCACAGATGTGACATCAGAAAAGGTCCTTCACTCAGAAAAACCCATGTTTGGTTTCATGCTCCGCTATAGCCATCTTGAAATTATTTTTCCCAGCTTTATTGAGATGTAACATATATAACTTTGTGTAAGTTTAAGGTGTGTGATGATTTGAGGAACATATATATTGTGAAATAAATACAACAGTGAGTTTAGTTAACACTTCCATGATCTCACATAATTACCACTTTTTTCTTTGTGGTGAGAACATTTCAGTTCCACTCTCAACATCTTTCAATTATATAATGCAGTATTGTTAATTATAATCATATGCTGTACATTAGATTCCCTAGAACTTATTATCTTATAACTGGAAGTTTTCTTCCTTTGACCAAAATCTCATCATTTCCCTACCACCTATCCCCTGGCAAGCATCATCCTACTTTGTTTCTATGAGGTTTTTTTAGATATCATATTAAAATGTGGAATTTTAATTTTAGCCTTTTTAGATTCCACATGTAGGTGATATCATAAAATATTTGTCAGTTTTGTCTGGTTATCTCATAAACATAGCCTCCTCAAGGCCCATCCTTATTGTCATAAATGGCAGGATTTCCTTTTTTATTATGGCTGAATAATTATATAATATGTAATTATATATTATACAATCTTTTTTGTCCATTAATCTATTGATGGACACAATCTGTTTCTATGTTTTGGCTATTGTGAATAATGCTGCTATGAACATGAGAGTGCAGATAGCTCTTCAATATTATGCCATCAATTTTGTGGGTATATACCCAAAATGGGATTGCTAGATTTTATGGTAGTTCTGCTTTTAATTTTTTAAGGTGTATTATGTGTTGATTCATTAATTTTTATATCACAATATTATTACCACCCTAGTTTTAACTAATATCTCCATCTTGCCACATTTTTTGTTGTTGTTGTGAGAAGATCTAAACTCAATAATTTTGAAGTATTATAATTTTGTCTATAATCACGGTGCTGTGCATTAGATCTCCAGAACATATTCATTTGCTAGCTGACAATTTGTATCCCGTAATGACATCTCCCCAATCCCCACACACACCAGTCCCTAGGAATCACCATTCTATTCTCTCTTTCTACAAGTTAGCTTTTCTAGATTTTGCTTATAACAATACAATACAATATTTGTATTTCTCTGTCTAGCTTATTTCACTAAGCATAATGCCCTCAAGTTTCAACTCTCTCTCTCTCTATATATATATATGTATACACACACACACACACACACACACACACATACATACTACCTCTGCTTTATTGATTCATCCATCTGTGGACAAGTACATTGTTTTCATATCTTGGCAATTGTCAATAATGCTGCAATAAACGTGAGTGCAGTATCTTTTTCATGTTTTGTTTTCATTGACTTTGGCTATGTAACAGGAAATGGGATTACTGAAGCATATAGCAGTTCTATTTTTACATTTTTTGAAGAGCCTCACATTGTTTTCCATAGTGGCTGACTCAATTTACATCCACACTAACAGTGTACAAAGTTTGCTTTTTCTCCACATAGCTGCCAACTCTTATTATCTTGTCTTCTTGATGATAGCCAACCTAACAAGTGGAAGGTAATATATCTCATTGTGACTTAGATTTGCATTTCCCTAATGATTTTGAGCATATTTTCATGTACTTGTTGGCCATTGTATGTCTCTTAAGAAATAACGTTTATCCAATCCTTCAGCCCATATTTTATTCAGAGTTTGCTATTGAGTTGTATGAATTCTGCATATGTTTTATATATTAAACCCTTATCGAATACATAGTTTACAGATATTTTCTCCCATTCCATAGACTGCCTTTACATTTTGATTGTTTCTTTTGCTGTACAGAATATTTCTATGCTGACGTATTCTCAACTGTAGATTTTTAAATTTTTATTTTATTTTATATAAAAAACCATTTTTTTAAAATTTATTTTTGGCTGTGTTGGGTGTTGCAGTGTGCAGGCTTCTTTCTAGTTGTGATGGAAGGGGTCCAGAACACATGGGCTCCGTAGTTGCAGCACACAGGCCCTCTAGTTGTGGCACGAAGGCATAGTTGCCTCGTGGCATGTAGGATCTGAATTCCCCAACCAGGGATTGAACCCACGTCCCCTGCATTGGAAGGCAGATTCTTAACTACTGTACCACTAGGGAAGTCCTCGAATTGTCGATTTTTGCATTTGTAGATTATACTTTTGGTAGTATAGCCAAAAAAATTATTGCCAATACTAATGTCAAGGAGTTTGTTTTCTTCAAGGAGTTTTACTATATGATATGTTTAATTCTTTAATCCATTTTGAGGTAATTTTTGTAATAAGTTAGGGGTCCGATTTCATTTTCTTGCAAGTGGTTATCCAATTTTCCACCACCATTTGTTGAAGATGGTAGCCTTTTCCCATTCACAGTAACACCACAACAAAATACTTATAAACAAATTTGACCAAGAAAAGGAAGGAACTGCACAATGAAAAATATAAGGCTTTGATGAAAGAAATTAAGACAAAATAAATTGAAAGATCTTCTGTGTTCATGGATCAGAAGAAATTTGACCAAGAAAAGGAAGGAACTGCACAATGAAAAATATAAGACTTTGATGAAAGAAATTAAGACAAAATAAATTGAAAGATCTTCTGTGTTCATGGATCAGAATAACTAATGTTCAAATGTTCCTGCTACCCAAAGCAATCCATAGATTCAATGCAGTCTCTATCAAAAGTCCAATGTTCGTTTTTACACATATAGAAAAAACCCTAAAATTTGCATGGAACCACAAACAACCATGAATAGCCAAAGTTATCCTGAGAAAAAACAAATCTGGAGACAACACAGTTTCTAATTTCAAACTATATTACAAAGCTATTATAATTAAGACAATATGGTACTGGAATAAAAGTAGACACAGGTACCAATGGAACAGAATAGAGAGGTTAGAATTAAACCCCTGCAAATAAGGTCAACTGATATTTGGGAAGGGAGCCAAGAACACTTGATGGGGAAAGAATAGTCACATCAGCAAATGGTGCTGGGACAACTGGATAACTTTTATTTTTTTGAGGAACTGCCTGTACTATTTTTACATAGTGGCTGTAATAATTTACATTCCCACCAACAGTGCACAAGTATTTTCATTTCTCCACATCCTTGCCAACACTTATCTGTTGTCTTTTCAGCTCTAGCCATTCTAACAGGTGTGAGATAATATCTTCTTGTGGTTTTTATTTGCATTTCTCCGATGATTAATGATGTTGAACGTTTTTCATGAACCTCGTGGACATATGTATATCTTCTTGGGAAAAATATCTAGTTAGAGCTTGTTCATGTAAATCAGATTACATGTTTTTATGCTACTAAATTTATGGATTATTTATATACTTTGGTAATTATCCCTTATCAGGAGATGGTTTGCTAATATTTTCTCTCATTCTGTATGTTGCTTGTTTATTGTTTCTTTTGCTGTGCAGAAAGTTTTTAGATCAATATAGTCTCACTTATTTTTACTTTTATTGCCTATGCTTTTGGGGTCGTATCTAAAATAATCATTGCCAGGATTTCCCTGGTGGTACAGTGGTTAAGAATCTGCCTGCCAGTGCAGGGGACATGGGTTTGATCCCTGGTCAGGGAAGATCCCACATGCCAAAGAGCAACTAAGTCCATGCACCACAACTACTGAGCCTACATTCTAGAGCTCATGAACCACAACTACTGAGCCCACACACCACTACTGAAGCCAATGCTCACTCTAGGACCTGTGTGCCACAACTACTGAGCCCATGCTCTGCAACAAGAGAAACCACCACAATGAGAAGCCCACTCACTGCAACAAAGAGTAGCCCCCCACACTGCAACTAGAGAAAGCCCATGCACAGCAAAAAAGACCCAACACAGTAAAAAAAAAAAAAAATAAAGATTTCCCATGACCAACGTCAAGGAGATTTTCCTCTGTTTTCTATTAAAAGTGTTATGGTTTCAAGTCATTCATTTAATTCACTTTGAATTTATTTTTGTGAAAAGTGTAAGATAGGGTCCCAATTTAATTGCATGTTATTATTCAGTTTTCTCAACACCATTTATTATCTTTCCCATAAAGTAGTATTCCTGGTCCCCTGGGAAAGATTAGTTTAGCGTGTATGTGTGAGTTTGGTTATGGACTCTCAGTCCTCTTCCATGTATCTGTTTTGGTCCATGTGCCTGTTTTTTTGCCAGTACACTGCGATTTTTTTAAACTGAAGTATAATTGACTTAAAATTTATTAGTTTCAAGTATACAACATAGTGATTCAAAAGTTTATGCCTTACAGAAAGGTAGCTATGCTTAATCTTGTTACCATCTAACACCTTATAAAGTTATTACAATATTAATGACTATATTTCTTATACTATTCATTACATCCCCATGACTTATTTATGCTAGAACTGTACGTTTGTACCTCTTAAGCTCCTTAACCTGGTTTCTTCACCTCCCCGCCCCATATCTCTGGCAACCACCAGTTTGTTCTTTGTATATATGTCTTTTATGTTTGTTCGTTTTATTTTTTAGATTCCACATATAAATGAAATTATATGGTATTTGTCTTTCTTACTTTGACTTATTTTACTTAGCATAATACCCTCTAGGTCCATCGGTATTGTCACAAAAGATTTCATTATTTATATGCCTGAGTAATATTCTCTGTGTGTGTATAGTCTTCTTTATCCATTCGTCTATTTATGGGCACTGTTGCTTGCTTTCATATATTTCTTACTGTAAATAGAGCCCTAATGAATATAAGGTTACATATCTCTTTTTGAATTAGTGTTTTGGTTTTCTTTATATAAATACTGGATCAATCATATGGCAGTGTTATTTCTAATTTTTATGAGGAACTTCTATACTGTTTTCCGTAGTGGCTGTACCAATTTACATTCCCACCAACAGTGCTTTTAAGGATTCACTTTTTTTCCACATCCTCACCAACACTTATTTGCTATGTTAAAAAAAAATTTTTTATTGGAGTATAGTTGATTTGCAAGTTGTACTAGTTTCAGGTGTACAGCAAAGTGAATCAGTTATACATATACATATATCCACTCTTTTTTAGATTCTTTTTTAAAAATTAAAAAAAGTTTATTTATTTATTTTTGGCTGTGTTGGGTCTTCGCTGCTGCGTGTGGGTTTTCTTAACTTGCGGTGAGAAGGGGTTACTCTTCGTTGCTGTGGGCGAGCTTCTCATTGTGGTGGTTTCTCTTGCTGCGGAGCATGGGCTCTAAGCATGCGCGCTTCAGTAGTTGTGGCTCATGGGCCCTAGAGTGCAGACTCAGTAGTTGTGGTGCACTGGCTTAGTTGCTCCATGGCATGTGGGATCTTCCTGGACTAGGGCTTGAATCTGTGTCCCCTGCATTGGCAGGTGGATTCTTAACCACTCCGCCACCAGGGAAGCCCTCTTTTTTTTTGGAAGCCCTCTTTTTTAGATTCTTTTCCCATTTAGGTCATTATAGAGTTCCCTGTGTTATACTATTTGCTGTCTTTTGATGAAAGCCATTCTGACAGGTGTGAGGTGGTATCTCATTGTTTTTTCATTTCTCTATTAGTGATGTTGAGTATCTTTTCATGACTTTTTGGGCCATCTTTATGGCTTCTTTAGAAAAATGTCTATTTAGGTCTCCTTATTTTTAAATCAGATTTGTTGTTCATTTGATGTTGAGTTGTATGACTCTTTTGTACATTTTGGATATTAACCCCTCATGAGGTATGTGATTTGCAAATACCTTCTCCCATTCAGTAGGCTACCTTTTTGCATTTTTAAAATTGTTTGCTGTACAAAAGCTTTTTAGTTTGATGTCACATTTGTTTATTTTTGCATTCGTTTCCCTTGCCTGTGGAGACATATCTTTAAAAATATTGCTAAGACCAATGTCAAAGAGTGTACTGCCTGTGTTTTCTTCTAGGTTTTTATGGCTTCGGGTCTTACACTTTAAGTCTTTAATCCATTTTGAGTTGATTTTTTAGTGTGTGTAAGAATAGTCCAGTTTGATTTTTGCACGTAGTTGTTCAGTTTTTCCAACTCCATTTATTGAAAAGTCCTTTTCCCCATTGTGTGCTCTTGCCTCCTTCGTGGTAGATTAATTGACTGTTATAGGCATGGGTTTATTTCTGGGCTCTATTCTTTTCTATCGATCTATTGTTCTAATGATCTATGTTTTTGTGCCAGCACCATTGTTTTGATTACTGTAGCTTTGTAGTATAGTTTGAAATCAGGTAGCATGATATCTCCAGTTTTGTTCTTTCTCAAGATTGTTTTGGCTATTTGAGTTCTTTTGTATTTCTAAACAAATTTTATAATTATTTGTTCTCGTTCTATGAAATATGTCATTGATAATTTGATAGGGATTGCACTGAATCAGTACATTGCCTAGGGGAATAGGTCATTTTAATATTAGTCCACTCCATGAACAAGGAATATCTTTCCATTTATTTGTGTTAGAGTTACTTTCATCAATGTTATAATTTTCTGAGTACAGCTCTTTCACCTCCTTAGATTTATTCTTAGGTATTTTATTCTTTATGATACAATCATAAATAAGATTGTTTTCTATGTCTTCTGATAGTTTGTTGTTAGTGTATATATAGAAATGAAAGGGATTTCTGTAAATTAATTTCATATCTTGCCACTTTATTTTATTTATTTACAAACTTACTTATTTTTAAAGTTTTGGCTGTGTTGGATCTTTGTTGTTGAGTGTGGGCTTTCTCTAGTTGTGGTGTGTGGACTTCCCATTGTGGTGTCTTCTCTTGGAGCACAGGCTCTATGTACATGGGCTTCAGTAGTTGTGGCTCACTGGCTCTAGAGTGCAGGTTCAGTAGTTGTGGTACACGGGCTTTGTTGCTCCATGGCATGTGCAATCTTCCTGGTCCAGGGCTTGAAACTGTCTCGCTTGCATTGGCAGACAGATTCTTAACCACTGCACCACCAGGTAAGCCCCTTATTGTATTTATTTATTAGTTCTAATATTTTGGGTGGTATCTTTAGGATTTTCTATATATAGTATCATGTCTTCTTCAAGCAGTGATAGTTTTCCTTCTCCTTTCCTGTTTTGATTTTATTTCTTTTTCTTGTCTGATTACTGTAGCTGGGACTCCCAATACTATGTTGAATAAAAGTGGCTAGAGTGACAAATAAGTATTTCTCAGACATTAAAAAAATAAATTGCCATTTGCAACTTCACAGATTGTCCTAGAGGTTACTCTGCTGTGTTATATATCAGACAGAAAAAGACAAATACTGTATTATTTCATTATTATATGTGGAGTCTAAAAAACAAAAGGAAAAAGAATAATAAAAGAGAAACAATCATATATACAGAGAACCAACAAGTGGCTGCCAGAAGGGAGGGGGTAGGGAGAAGAGAGAAATCGTTGAGGGCGGTTAAGAGGCACTAAATTTCAATTACAAAATAACTGTTGAGTATGAAATGTACAGTGTGTGGAATATAGTCAATAATTATATAATATTTTGTGGGGTGACTGATTGTAACTTGACTTATGGTGATCAGGTTGGGTACCAGGAACTAAATATAGTGTTGTAGGTCAATTATATTTCAAAAACAAACAACAAACTTTGACAAAGAGATCAGATTTCTGGTTACCAAAGGTGGGGGTTCGGGAGAGGGAGAATTAGATAAAGGTAGTCAAAGGTACAAACTTCCAGTTATAAAACAAATAAGTACTAGGGATATAATGTACAACATGATAACTACTATGAACTCTGCTCTGGATTATATATAAAAATTGCTGAGAGTAAATCCTAAGACCTCATCACACAAAAAAATGTTAAAATATTTTTTTCTATTTCTTTAATGTTTTATCTATGAGATGACAGATGTCTCTAAACATTGTGATTATCATTTCATGATATTGATAAGTTAAATTCTTATTCTGTACACCTTAAACTTATACAGTGCTCTGTGTTAATTATATCTCAATAAAATTGGAAGAAAACATAAAAAATAAATTTTAAAAAATAATAGAGTGAAGGCTCTTTTGCCAGAGGGTTTTTCTCAAAGTCTGCTCCACTCACATCTTTAAAACTTCCATTTATACGTTCATCCCAGAGAGTTCTCTCACCACATCCTTGTCCCTCTGCAAACAGTAGACTGCCATCACTTTTTGGCAAGTGACTCTACTACTCGATGCTAGCTAGGTTGGTTGGAAAAAAGTGCATTCTGTGTTCTAATACAGCTGTACTTTTAGGCAGATTCGCTAGGTCTCTGCATGAAGGACTCGACCAAACTAGCCTATAAAGAAAGTCTCGTTACTTGTTTGTGGTAGATAAAGTGCCCATTCTCTTCCATACACAAGAGCGGTTTCCCACCTTAACCTAACCACAGTAGATTTTTCTATTTTTTTTTTCACAATAGATTTTTCGAGGCTGCTGACAAGAAATGCTTTTCAGAGTCCTTTTTTCAAGGAAGAGAATTTCTGCCTGTTGTCATCTTAGGAACGCATTGCTGTAGATACCAGTAGAACTCAGCAAGTGCCTTAATATGTGTTGTGGAGCCAGAAAAGCTATGCCTATGGCTCTTGAGGGAAAAGCACCGTTCAACATACTCTGCACGGGAGGTAAGGAGGCTGTGGTTCCTCGACGCCACAGCACGTTCCGACCTCTCCAGCTCTGTCCCTCGATGGTCGGGGACAGTAAGTGCTCTTAGGTGCTCTCTGAGAGGCCGTCTCCCTCTCTCCTTGCCTCGCCGCAAATCCGTCTCTTCCGAAGGTCCGGAGAGCGGAGGCACGGCCATGGAGCCCGAGAAAAAGACGATGGAGCATAGGCCACAGAAGAGGTCACGGAGCGGCGAGCGCTTGGCGTCCGAGCGGGTCCCTGAGTTCCGGCCAGTGGAGCCGCGTGGCGCGAATCTCTGGCTCGAATCTCTGGCGCGAATCCATTGCCTCCTGGCTCTGCAGCGCGCTGTCCCAGAGGACCGAGACGACGCGCCTGATGTGCTGCATAAGCAACTCCTGGTGGTGCTGGAGCGTGATGGGGCCGGCGTCGAGGTCCACCAGCTGCCAGTGGGGAGCGATGGTGCCTGGAAGCCTAAGTGCATTAAGTTAGGGGGAAAAAATGAAGACACATTCCGTGGATCATAAGGCAGAGCTGGCTGTAACCTCAGATGGAAAACCATATAGAACCATGTTCTATAGCATAGAACATGCAAGGTTTCAGTGCATTTTACAAGAAAAAAATATAATTCAGATCACATGTGGAAATTATCATCATCTTGCACTTTCAAAACATGGTGAGCTTTTTGCATGGGGAAGGGCTTTCTTCAACCTAGATGCAAAAGCTCTCCCAGTACCATTAACTAGCTCATGTGCAGCAAAACTAAAGGAATTGACTCTTGGATTCATATTTCCCTTTTAAAAGCCCCCCCCCCCCAGCCTGGTCTATAGAGAGGATTGCCTGATCTCAAAATCACCTTAAAACAGTGCTCAAATGGTGAAGAAACAACACCAACACCAGGACAAAAAGAAGACAACATCAGGAGTAAACAGCTGTCCCAATATGCCAGATCTGACCCATATGATCATTTATAGTGTTTTGTTAACTTATTGGACTTTTGCATATGAATCAAATGTTTTTCTATCATGGGCATGATCTTATGCAGATTTTAGAAATCAATCCAATTGTTGGGTTTGTGGTCAATTACCTACCTCCAATACTTCTGGTTTACCTTCATGGATTTTTTTCCTCTCCAAGGCTCTAATTGGGTAGCTTTCAGAAATTTCATTTTAGTAGAAAGATGTTATAGTTCTATTAAGGCCACTATTTTTATACTAGATGGGACTTGGTCAATGAATAATACCTAACCGTAAACATAAATTTTATTGAAAGTTTACTCATGCTCAATCAGAACAATGAACTGAATTTCAGTCAAAGACCATAACCTCCACTTTTTAGGAGGAAACCTCCTGCAATCATGGGATGGATTTATATGGTTAACCAGATTATGGTCATTTAAATTTAAAAGCCCCCAATTAAACCATAATGAGTAATTATTATTCTTATAATGGGCTCAGTGCCTTATGAAAAAAGTCACTATATCATTAACCTTAAAGATTGTGAGTGATTGGTATGGGACAGATTGGGTTAGGTGACAAGATATATTGGGTCACTCCTTTTTTTAAAACAATAAATAAATGTATTTTTGGCTGTGTTGGGTCTTTGTGGCTGTGCCTGGGCTTTCTCTAGTTGCAGTGAGCAGGGGTTACTCTTCGTTGTCGTGTGTGGGCTCTAGGTGTGTGGGCTTCTGTAGTTGTGGCACGTGAGCTCAGTAGTTGTGGCCTGCAGGCTCTAGAGCACAGGCTTAGTAGTTGTGGCACAGCAGCTTAGTTGCTCTGCGGCATGTGGGATCTTCCCAGACCAGGGCTTGAGCCCGTGTCCCCTGCATTGGCAGGCAGATTCTTTACCACTGTGCCACCACAGTAGCCCTATACTGGGTCATTCCTAAAGTACTCAATGGATTTGTGGTACCAATTTATGGCCTTAGGTTCTTCCAGGATGAATAGGAAGATGGATTTCCTTAGACTCAAGGTCTCTTATGTGCCAAATTAGATATAGCTGTTGCAAATTTATCATTGGTATGAGCTTGATGGGTCAATACATCTGTATTTCATTGGTATGACCATTTAGCAGACATTTTTGCATCTTCAGTAGGACTGGAAGATGTATTTCACCATATTGAAGCCTTAACAAAATTCATTCAATGGGTTCTAAATGACAGTAATCAAGCTATTAGCTTACTGAATTCTGAGGTCTCTGTGATGAGAAAAGCAGTATTACAAAATCACATGGTCCTTAATAAGCTTACAGCATCTCGGGAAGGCACCTGTAGCATAATTCAAACTGAATGCTACATTTTCATACCAGGTGAATCCTCTAACACATTCAATGACTCACATTTAAAAAAACAGCTTTCTGCCCTAAGCAATCCACTCCCCAGTGTTGGTGACCTCGTAAAAAAATGATTTGGTGCTGGAAGCTCTTGGCTTAAATATTCACTTGTCATCCTATTAATGCTTCTAGCTCTATAGCTTGTAGTCTGCCTATTTTACAAAATTATTGTTTCTTGCATCACCAAATGTGTGACTAACTCTGATAAAAATTATAATGACAAGGTGACTTGAAACGACCAAATATAATTCTGTATGAAGTCAGTGATTGTAATAGTTTAACTCCAGATATGGGAAGAAGAAACAAGAGAGAATCTTTTCCTGGATCAAAACAGAATAGTAATACAGGTTATCAGAGACTTCTGGCTACTGGTAATAGGGCCTAATCTAGTTATAGCGCATTGAGTGGCCTAGCAACAAAATTCTGGCCTGCCCTAGAAATGAGCATTCCTGGCACCACGGGACAAAATGGCCATGAAATGCTTCCCAAACCTTTGTCAAATTTATGACCACGAGGGGGCACTGTTAACAAAGAATGTTTCTCACCATCTGGCTCTACAAGAACTGAGCCACTGTAGTTGACATTCAAACACACCTTGAAAGAAATTTAGGGTGGAGATCAGGAATAAAGCACCCTGAGCTCTGGGAAAGCTGGCAGAACAGGCTTACAGATAGTTAGATATTTTCAGGAAAAAAAATTATGCAGCCAAATTCTTGCATCTTCCCATACTTAAGCACTAAAATCATTAACTAAGATATGTTTCTCATTCCTAGCATCAACTTTCTACGGAGATGTTTGTCAGATTGAAAGTATCCCTTTGTCAAACTCACATATGTACGAAACTCTTCCCTTGCTTCTTTGGAACAGTTTCTCAGAACTATCTGAGAGGCTGTCCCTGGGGATATAGTCTTCAGTAAGACACAGAATAAATTTAATTCACACCTTTTACATCATTGTGTGTGGTTTTTTTTTCAGTCAACAAATGTTTGTCCTAGGTGAGCCCTGACAAGATAGTTGAAAAGATTTCTTTTTTAAGTAGCTTTGTGGGAAGAATTTGTATTTGTTAAAGGTCTTCTCTTTTGTATATAGAAGTGAGGCAGGAGATAGATGGGTTCCAGGTTAGACATTTACAACTAGCCTCCTGTTTACACTTCCAGATAGAAATAGCAACAGGAACAGCACCCCGTAAGAGGTGACGCCAGGCCTCCCACAGACCTCTGAGCTGGAATACATCTTGGAAAAAAAATGTGCACGCATATTGGGGAGTGTCCAAGGGCAGGTCAGGTGTGAGAAAAAACCCATGATAATTCGTCAAAGGTAAACAAAGACCCAAAAGAACTGCCTATATAAATGATTTCACTGCCTCTTTACTGCACTCCTCTTTATTAGGGAGGATGCCCACACTATTTTCTCTGTGGATGTGTATCTTTGCCTTATATCTCTAATATTAAAAAAAAATATTTCTCTGTGTGTGCTTCCAATTATTGTGCTATGTCTCTAATAAAAAACTTTGTACTGGTTTTTACAGTTTTTGCCTCCTTGATATATCTTGTTTTCAAGAGGGGCAAGAGCCGGAGAAACTTTGCTTCTATCTTCTAGCCTTTGGTGGACATAGGCTACCCAGGTTCTATTCTTGGGCAGGGAACTAGGATCCTGCTTCAAGCCACTCCTCACCGCTTGTCGCCTCAAGATCAGAAGCAAAATGAAGATAATGTAGTTGTATGGGTAGGTTAGTGCCTTGATATATTCAGGTTGAAACTCAACTTTGAAGAATTAGAAAGAACTTTCCTACAAATCAGTGACAATTTGTACAGTTTGTCTTATGAATTTTTTACACAAAAAGAAAAAGACCACCTATTCTTTTTTACCAATCCCCAAACCTCCCTATTCATCTTAAAAGGCTTGCAAGTATTGTAAATACTCTGGCCTAAGGAAACAAAAGTTCTACGTGGAGGAATTTGCATTCTTTCTCTATGCCTTTGGGATGTAAATTTCTCCTTGGTCTCTAGAAACCCAAGTAATTCTTATCAGAAGGAAGAAAAGAAAGAATATTAGAAAACTAAGCAAATTAAAAATCTCAAAGCTCCATCCCCTTCACAGATATTAGTGAAAAATTTAAGCCATCCGGGCAGGCAAACTAACTAGTGGGTTTTGCATTATCATAGGCTAAATTTTTAAAACAAAGGTGTAAGATCTCTATGTCTGTCCGTTTTTGTATGTCTATGTAGATATATTTTACATGTGTGATATTTTTCTACCTCCAGACATCATTGCCAAATTTAACATAGCTATATTAAAATGGCTTAAAGAAAATTAAACATTTCTATAAATCAAGTTACTACCTTAGGAAACAAGAAAAAGAAGAGCAAATTAATTCCAAGAAAACAAAAAAAAGACACAATAAGAATTAGAGCAGAAATCTATGAAATTGAAAACAAAAAATCAGCAAAGAAAATCAATGAAACCAAAAGCTAGTTGTTGGACAGACATTAAAAAGGATAAACCTCTATCCATGCTGACAAGAAAAAGTGACAAGACACAAATTACTAATATCACAAATGAAAGAGGGGATATCACCACAGACATTCAAAGAGAATATTGGATACTATGAACAGGATTGTGCCCACAAATTAGATAACGTAGGTGATATAGACCCATCCTTCAAAGACACAATTATTAAAACTCACACAAGAAGAAAAAGACTGTCTGAATAGGCCCATATATATCACAGAATTTGAACTTATGGTAAATATTTCAAAACAAAAAACACCTAACCCAGATGAGTTCACTGGTGAATTCTACCAAACATTTAAGAAAGTATGCCTATTCATTATAATTTATTTTAGAAGATAGAAGCAGAGGGAATACTGTATAACTTATTTTACAAAGCCAGCTTTACCATAAAGCAAAATCAGACAAAGATATTACAGGGGAAAAAAGTTATGTACCACTCTCTCTCTCTCTCTCATGAAGGTAGATGCAAAAATCTGCATGAAAACATTTAGAAATGGAATCCAACAATGTATAAAAATAATTATAGACCACAACAAAGTGTGGTTTATCTCAGGTATGTAGCATTAAAAAATCAATTAGTGTATTTCAACACATCAATAGGCTTTAAATATATGATTTCGCCAATGAGGAAAGAAAGAGTCTTTGACAAAATTCTACACTGATTTATGATAAAATTCCTTACTAAAATAAAAATATAGAACTTTCTCAACTTGTTAAAGAATACAAAAAAACAACAGCTAAGGGGAAGGACAAAATAAGGTAGAAGATTGATACAAAATACTATGTTTTAAATATATAAGCTACAAGGATATATTGTACAATACAGGGAACAGAACCAAAATTTTATAATTTTAAATCTGTAAAATTTTTGATTCATTCAAACTAACTGGAAACTGACTTAAGGACGCCTCAAAGCTGTAATAAATATACACACGTTGTTGAGTACGAAGGGAAGATAAGTGATCAGGTTGAGACTGGTACTTTTGGAAAAGGACTCGGAGGAAAAGGGAGATTGCACCAGTGACACCTGCCTTGGGGAGTGAGCAGGTTAAGCCCAAGACTGGGCATCCTTGTCTGAGTTTTGTGTGGAGTAGACATCCCCCCTTGTCTGGTTAGGGGACCACTGGGACAGATAGAAAGGTTGAAAAACCTGAACTCCACTCATGAAGGGAACACATGCACTGGCTCTCCCGCAAAGCAGGGAGGAGAGAGCTCTACCCTAGCAGCTGTTGGATTTCCCACTATTGCCTTGTTGTGAATCTCAGATGGACCCAATGAATGCTCTGGCCCTGCTCACTTCATACCACAACACGGCACTGGATCTGGAGAAAGGAATAGAGCTTCGGATGCAGAGGTGACTCCCAAAGCTACTCAGATTTGTGGTAGTCGCCTTCCCTCCACAGTTAACTTACCCCATACACAAAGAGAAAGCAAATGGGCCCTGCTTCTCCTGTGGAGTGGTTCCATAATAAGGTGGAAGTAGCAGAAGTTGGGGTTAGTAATTAGCTGTGAGAGACAAAAGGGTCTTGCCCTCAGGCAGGGCAGAGAGAGATCTACTCTACTGGCTGCCAGGTTTCCTGTGACCACTTTGCCACATGCCACAACCAAGCCAAGCAAGGACTCCAGGCACACTCAGTCTGTGCCACTAGTTATGGGGTAGACATGGCTGGGGAAAGGGGTGGATAGTGAGTGGCATCTGAGTGGACCCACAGACACATTCACAGGCAGTGTATTGGACCTCTGTATGTGCACAGGCCCCTCTTGCTTCAGCTCTTCCTTCCTCGGAGGAAATGTCTCTGAGGAGAGGGAAAAACACGCACTCAAAAGGAAAAGAACCAACTTGACCCTGACCCACAGGGCTTCTGCTCCAGCAACTTGAGATCAAACCCCACCTCTGACAGGGTGGTGACGACCACTGAGCAGAGAGAAAGTCCGGCCTCACACCTGGTGTTGGCTGTAACTCCTCCATCTCCATTTTCACTCTCTCACTGAAACCCACGTGCCTAGAGCCCATGCTCCGCAACAAGAGAAACCACTGTATTGACAAAGCCACACACCATGACGAAGACTAGCGCAGCTCGCCACCACTAGAGAAAGCCCACGCAAACCAATGAAGACCCAATGCAGCCAGAAATAAATAAATATATTAATTTTTTTAAGTCATACACAAAGAATATCCATAAGCTATCAGCTGATAGCAGGAATTTTACAGGCTAGAAAAGAGTAGCATAATATATTCAGAGTCCTGAAAGGGAAAAACCTCCAACCTAAGATACACTACTACCAAGATTAACCTTTAGAAGGAGAGAGAAGAATTTCCCAGACAAGCAAAAACTAAAAGAATTCATCAATACCAAACCTAACCTAAAATAAATGTTAAAGAGCCTCCTTTAAATGGAAAAGGGGGAAAAGGAAAGGGAAATGGAAAAGAAAGGGGAAGGGAAAGGAGGAAAAGTAAATGTATAATAAGTATTGAAGATCACTTAAATAAATCAGTACGTAGATTAAAAGACAAAAAATAGTGTAAAATCAATTAAAACTACAATAAACAGTTAAGGGATTAGCATGACATCACAAACACAACGTGTGCGGAAGGGGAGTAAATAACGTAGATCTTTCAGAAAGTGTTTGAACTGTAAATAACTACCAGTTTAAAACAAATAAATATAGTCATAGGTCAATACATAACCCCATGGCAACTACAATTCAAAAAACTACAATAGATACACAAAAACTAAAAGGAAAGGAACAGAGACATACCACTAAAGAAAATCATCAAACCACAAGGGAAGAAAGAAAAAGAAGAAATGTAAAGAGAACTACAAGAGCAAACTGAAAACAGGTGATTAAATGGCAATAAGTCCACACATCAATATTTACTGTAAAAGTCAAAGGAATAAATGCTCCAGTCAAAAGACAGGATGGCTTATTGGAATTAAAAAATAATACCCTTCAATATGCTTCCTGCAATACACTCAATTAAAGGCTAAAAATACAACCTGAAAGTGAGAGGATGGAAAAGATATTTGTTGCAAACAGAAATGACTAGTAGGTGGGGGTAGCATACTCAGACAAAATACATTTTAAAACAAATGCTTTAAAAACTTTAAAACTAACAACAAAGAAGGGCATTATATAATGATAAAGGGATAAACACAAGAAGAGGATATAACAGTCATTGCACCCAATATGATGGCAACAAAATATATAAAGCAAATAAATGGAGAAATTGGAGACGATACAATAGAAGTAGGAGTCTTTAACATTCCATACTACCCAAACCAATCTACAGAGTTAATGCCATCCCTATCAACATACCTGTTACATTTTTCACAGATCTAGAACAAATGATTCTAAAATTTGTATGGAACTACAAAGACCCCTGGTAGCCAAAGCAATCTTGAGGGAAAAAAACAAAGTTGGAAGTATCATGTTTTGTGACTTCAGACTATTCTACAAAGCTACAGTAATCAAAACAGCATGGTACTGGCACAGAAACACATAGATCGATGGAACAGAATAGAAAACCCAGAAATAAAAACCACACTCTTATGGTCAATTAATCTGAGACAAAAGAGGCAAAAGAATACTATGGAAAGAGTCTCTTCAAGTGGAGATGGGAAAATTGGACAGCTACATGTAAAGCAATGAGACTACATTCCCTGTAAAAAATGAAAACACTAATTCTAAAAGATACATGCACACCAATGTTCCTAGCAACACTATTTACAATGGTCAAGATGTGGAAGCAACCCAAATACCCATCAACAGACAAATGGATAAAGAACGTATGAGATATATATATTACTCAGCCATAAAAAGAATGGAATTCTGTCATTTGCATTAACGTAGATAACCTAGAGAATATTATGCTTAGTGAAATGTCAGAGAAAGGTAAATACTATACACATATGTGGAATCTAAAAAAAAATAATAATGAGTATATATAGCAAAACCAAAATAGACCACAGGTATAGAAAACAAACTAGTGGTTACCAGTGGGGAGAAGGAAGTAGGGAAGGGCAAACTGGGGGTATGGGATTAACAGATACAGCCTACTATGTATAAAATAGATTAGCAACAAAGATATATTGTATAGCACAGAGACTTCTAGCCATTATGTTGTACTATCTATTGAAGGATGCGATCTGTAATAATAATGAGTCACTATGATGTATTCCTGAATCAAATATGATATTGAAAATCAACTATATTTCCATTTTTAAAAATTGAAAGCTTCTGCTCTACAGAACAGTACAAAGAGATTAAGAAGACAAATTTGGACTGGCAAAACATATTTGTTTAAAAATGTATTTGACAATAGATTTTATCATAAGAACTTTTAAAACTCAACAAGAAGTGCACAAAGTATATAGATAAACACCGCATCAAAGAAGATATATAGGGCCTCCCTGGTGGCGCAGTGGTTGGGAGTCCGCCTGCCGATGCAGGGGACGCGGGTTCGTGCCCCGGTCTGGGAAGATCCCACGTGCTGCGGAGCGGCTGGGCCCGTGAGCCGTGGCCGCTGAGCCTGCGCGTCCGGAGCCTGTGCTCCGCGACGGGAGAGGCCACAACAGTGAGAGGCCCGCATACCGCATAAGAATATATAAGAAAAAATGTTCAATATCATATGTCATTAGGGAATTTCAATTTAAACGATGTTGAGAACCAGTACACCCTTATTAGAATGGTAAATTCCATAACACAACTGGTTGCTGGTGAGGATGTGGAGCAACAGTCTCATTCATTGCTGTTGGGAATGTGGAATGATCCAGCCAATTCGAGACTGTTCAGCAGTTTCCTACAAAAGTAAACATATTCTTACAAAGCTAAACATATTCATACAATCCTTTTTCCTTACACTTCTTTGTATTTACTCGGATGAATTACAAATGTATGTCCACAAAACAAACCGGCACACAAATATTTATTATCAGCTTTATTCATGATTTCCAAAACTTAGAAGCAACCTAGATGTCCCTGAGTAGGTAGGTGGATAAATAGAGGCACAGCCATATACACTGGAATATTTTTGTGTGAAATGAAGAAATGAGCAATTATGCCATGAAAAGATTTGGAAGGACCTTAAATGCATACTACTAATGAAAAAAGACAGTCTTGAAAGTCTGCCTAATGTGTAATTCCAACCTTATGTCATTTTGAAAAAGGCAAAACTATAGTATAGCCAAGAGGGATTTCCAACTGTTTGAGCAGAAGAAAGGATGAAGGTGGAGCACAGCAACTTTTAGGCCCATAAAACTACTCTGTATGATACTGAAATTGTGGACACAGGTTTTTATACCTTTGCCAAATCCCACAAGACTGCACAAAACCAAGGGTATTGTAAACTGTGGACTTTATGTTTTGATATTTAGTGCATAAATTGTAAGAAATGTACATTGATTCAGGATGTTTAGGATGGGAGAGGTCAAGGGAGTAATATGTGGAAACTCTCTGTACTTTCTGCTGAATTTTGCCATAAACTTGAAATTACTCTTAAAAATAAAGTGCATTAATTTTTAAAAGATTAATAATTCTTGTTGACCACATGTTGCTTTTAAATGTATCTTTTTAAAATAGAAACATAGAGAACAAAATCTGAAATGTATAGTTCAAGGATTTTCACATTTCCTCCTGCTATGTGTGTTTCCCTTCAAAATTCGTATGTTGTAATCCTAATGTTCATGTGATGTTGTTAGAAGGTGGGTACTTTGGGAAGTAAATCATGAGAACGGAGCCTTTAGGAATAGGATTAGTGCTCTTACGAAAGAAACCCCTTAGTTCTCCTTATCCCTTTCCATCACATGAGGATGCAACAGGAAGCCTGTAGTCAACTGTGTTGGACATTCACCTGACTATTCTTGGATTACCAGCCTCCTTAATTGTGAGAAAATAGATTTCTGTTATTTATATGCTCCCTAGGCTATGGTATTATTTATAGTATATAAAAATGGACTAAAAGAGCTTCCTTGACTCTGCTCCCATGAAAAAGGTTTTCGTGTGTGTTTATGCAAAATTAAGACCATTAAAAAGACCATTTTATGGGAATGAGCCTTAGCAGATGAGCAGACAAGCAGTTTTTCTCTTCCCTGGATCTCTGCTACAGACTTGTTTTTCTCTGTCATTGTTACCAACACTTTCAAGTCGAGCCCAAAAAGGATCCACCTAGGTCAATAGAACGACTGACCTAGGTTAGAATAAAAGAAGGTTTTATTCTTTGATCAAAGAATAAAAAGATTGAACTCTAAAGTACATTCTTCCCCCTACAGGCTGTCAAATGGGCTGTGGGCTTTGCTGGTGACATCATGGGAGTGATATTCTCGCATCTATTAGTATTAATTAAGAAGATTTATGTGCTGAGAATCATCGTAGGCTCTAAAGATATTCCTGGTTAGGAGGTCAGTGAGTGTGGGAGAAACCGGCAAATATGGCATTTGCGGCTGTAGTGGTCCTGGGCTTTAGGTACAATATAAGTTAAGCAAGTGTTTTCTTTATTGTCAAGTCCATTTGGCCAGAAATCAATCTTGAAGTAGGTTAGTAATGAAGTTTGCCTTTGTCACCTCTTTTTCTATATTTTCCTTAGAAATTTCAAACAAGTACAAGTATTCTGGATTTGCTATGCCAAATCCACACATCCATTTTCAGCAAATTCCATAATAAAAAAGTTCTGATGGATCCATAAAGCCAAGAATAAGTTATCATCCAAGACGTACTTTGTTTGCCTTTCATTTTTTCTTTAATGGTGTCCATAACAGAAGAGTGTCCTGGATCCAATCTTAGACAACATTCTGGGAATTAATTCTCTCCAATAGACAAACATCCATCCTGACATGGTCTTTGCAAATCAAAGCTAAAAATAAAACTAATTACCAGAAATAGACAGTTATAGCCCAGAAGAGTTTGAGGGTTTCATCATTCATTGCTAAATATATAAAATTCTACTTTGATAATAAGTTCTTCTAATCAAAGCAAACAGTGTGTTCCCAGATTGTTTTATTTTTTTGAGCCTTGCATTATTAAAAACACATAACAGTCGATGAGGGGTTAGTAAGGACTTCGCTAAAGTTTTGTAATATCATAGTAAAAGGTTTGATACGCAGTCCCAGCTTCTGAGACTTCAATGTGTGCATTACCTTTTATTCTCCGTATAAAATTCGGTTAAAAGAGTAATAAAATAATTGTTACATGACTACATGTATGTAAATACATGAAAGAGAGAGGAAAATGCTGTGGTCACACAGCCTCGAATGAATGCATTTCTCTGTCAATTATTGTTGTCTAGAACTTTATTATAGCAGAGAAAATAGATTACCTTTCTAGTCAAGATTTCTCCTAATCAACTGATTGGTTTGAAGTTTTATTAGGATTTTGATAAGAAAAATAGGTTGCACCACTAAAGGGCTCATAGCCAAGGAGACATACAATGCATTTTATTAAGAGGGCATGATCTTGTGATTTGGATTGAGGGATTTTTCTCTGCATAAAACTCTATTGGCACGTACTACCATTTTCTAGATAAAACATGCTTAACCACGCTACTGAACGTTATTACTACTAGCTCATTCAGAGCCATGAGATTTAAGTAAAGGATTAGCGTTCAACTTGGTTTTAAAGGATGGTAAATCTCCATGGGAACAAAGAAACAGAATTTCAGAATACTACTTGTTTTTCTAGGGATTAAATCATTTTACTGTCGCTTAGATGTAAAATATCTCACTATTAACAAAAAGGCAATAAGAATACACATATTAGTAATTACCTTAAACGGAAACAGACTAAATTCTCCAACCAAAACGCATAACTGGCTGAATGGATACTAAAACAAAACCTGTATATATGTTGTCTACTAGAGATCCACTTCAGATCTAGGGATACACAGAGACTGAAATTGAAGGGATGGAAAAAGGTATTCCATGCAATGAAAAAATCAAAAGAAAGCTGGAGTAGCAATACTCATATCAGACAAAAGAGACTTTAAAATAAAGTTACCAGAGACAAGGACACTACATAGTGATCAATAATGATCAATCCAAGAAAAGGATATAACAATTATAAATACATTATGCACCCAACTTAACTCAAATGCTAACAGCTATGAAAGAGGAAATCAACAGTAACACAATAATACAGGGGGACTTTCACACCTCACACCAATGGCCAAATCAGACAGAAAATTAATAAGGAAACAAAAGCTTTAAATGAGTCAATAGACCAGATAGAGTTAATTAATATTTAAAGGACATTCCATTAAAAAACAGCAGATTACACTGTCTTCTCAAGTGCACACGGAACATTCTACAGGACAGATCACATCTTGGGTCACAAACCAAACCTCGGAAAATTGAAATGATACCATCTTTTCTGACCATAACCCTATGAGACTAGAAATAGATTACAGGGAAAAAAACGTAAGAAACACAAGCACATGGAGGCTAAACAATAGGTTACTAAATAACCAAGATATCACTGAAGAAATCAAAGAGGAAATCGAGAAACTACTAGAGAAAAATGACACTGAAAACATGATGATCCAAAACCTACAGAATGCAGTAACAACAGTTATAAGAGGGAAGTATATAGCAATACAATCTTACCTCAGAAAACAAGAAACACCTCAAATAAACAACCTAACCTTACATCTAAAGGAACAACAGAAAGAAGAACAAACAAAATCCAAAATTAGTAGATGGAAAGAAATCACAAAGACCAGAGGAGAAATAAATGAAACAGAACCAAAGAGAACATTAGCAAAGATCAATAAAACTAAAAGCTGGTTCTTTGAGAAGACAAACAAAACTGTTAAACCACATTCATCAAGATTCAATCAAGAAAAAGAGGGAGAGGACTCAAATCAATAAATTGAAATGAAAAAGAAGTTACAATGGACACCACAGAAATACAAAGCATATAAGAGACTACTACAAGCAATTCTATGCCAGTAAAATGGACAACCTGCAAGAAATTGACATATTCTTAGAAAGGAATAACCTTCTAAGACTGAACCAGGAAGAAATAGAAAATATGAAATAAAAAATAAAAATAGAAAATCCAAGTAATGAAATTGAAACTGTGATTAAAAATCTTCCAACAAAAAAAGCCCAGGACCGGATGGCTTCACAGGTCAATTCTATCAAACATTTAGAGAAGAGCTAACACCCACCCTTCTCAAACTCTTCCAAAAAATTGCAAAGGGAGGAACACTCCCAAACTCATTGTATGAGGCCACCATACCCTGATACCAAAGCCAGACAAAGATACTCCAAACAAAGAAAATTACAGACCAATATCACTGATGAAGAGAGATGAAAAAGTCCTCAACAAAATACTAGCAAACAGAATCCAACAACACAATAAAGGGATCATACACCATGACCAAGTGGGATTTATCCCAGAGACACAAGGATTCTTCAGTATACCCAAATCAATCAATGTGATACACCATATTAACAAATTGAAGAATAAAAACCATACGATCTCAATAGATGCAAAATAAGCTTTTAACAAAATTCAACACTCATTTATGATAAAAATTCTCTAGGAAATGTGTATAGAGGGACCGTACCTCAACATAATAAAGGCCATATATGACAAACCCACAGCAAACAACATTCTCAATGGTGAAAAACTGAAAGCTTTTCCTCTTATATCAGGAAGAAGACAAGGATATCCACTCTTGCCACTATTATTCAACATAGTTTTGGAAGTCTTAGCCACGGCAATCAGAGAAGGAAAAGAAATCAAAAGAATCCAAATTGGAAAAGATTTAAAACTGTCATTGTTTGCAGATGAACTGGTACTATACATAGAGCATCCTAAGATACCGCCAGATAACTGCTAGAGCTAATCCACGAATTTGTTAAAGTCATAGAAAATTAATATACAAAATTAATATACAGAAATCTGATGCACTTCTATACACTAATAATGAAATATATGAAAGAGAAATTAGAAAGAGTCCCATTTACCATCATAAAAAAAGATAATAAAATACCTACGTGTATTTTACCTAAGGAGGTAAAAGACCTGTACTCAGAAAACTACAAGACACCGATGAAAGAAATCAAAGTTGATACAAACAGAAGGAGAGCTATACCATGTTCATAGATTGGAAGAATCAATAATGTGAATATGACTATACTACCCAAAGCAACCTACAGATTCTTTGCAATCCCTATCAAATTACCAATGGCATTGTTTTACAGAGCTAGAACAAAAAATCTTAAAATTTGCATGGAGACGCAAAAGACCCCAAGTAGCCACAGCAATATCGAAGGAAGAAAACGGAGCAGGAGGAATCAGACTCCCTGATTTCAGACTATACTGCAAAGCTACAGTCATCAAAACATTTTAGCACAGGCACAAAAACAGACATAGAGATCTATGGAACAAGATAGAAAGCCCAGAGATAAACCCATGCACTTATGGTAAACTAATCTATGACAAAAGAGGCAAGGATATACAATGGATAAAAGAAAAGGTCTCATCAATAAGTGGTGCTGGGAAAACTGGACAACTATATGTAAAAGAATGAAATTAAAACACTTACTAATACCATACACAAAAATAAACTCGAAATGGATTAATGACCTAAATGTAAAGCCAGACACTATAAAACCCTTAGAGGAAAACATAGGCAGAACAGTCTATGACATAAATCACAGCAAGATCCTTTTTGATCCACCTTCGTGAGTAATAGAACTAAAACCCAAAATAAACAAATGGGACCTAATGAAACTTAAAAACTTGCCCAGCAAAGAAACTATAAACAAGACGAACAGACAACACTCAAAATGGTAGAAAATATTTGTAAATGAATCAACGGACAAAGGATTAATCTCCAAAATATATAAACAGCTCATGCAGCTCGATATTTAAAAAACAAACAACTCAATCAGAAAATGGGCTAAAGACCTAGACTTTTCTCCAAAGAAGGCATACAGATGGCCAATAGGCCCATGGAAAGAGGCTTAAAACATCACTAATCATTAGAGAAATGCAAATCAAAACTACAAAATGAAGTATCACCTCACAACCTTCAGAATGGCCATCAACAAAAAATCTACAAACAATAAATTCTGGAGAAGGTGTGGAGAAATGGCAACGTTCTTACACTGTTGGTGGGAATGTAAATTGGAATATCCAATATGGAGAAGAGTAAGGAGGTTCCTGAAAAACCTAAAATTTAGAAATATCGTATAAACTAGCAATTCCACTCTTAAATATGTATCTGGAGAAAACCTTACTTCCAAAAGGTACATGCACACCAATGTTAATTCATCACTATTAACAATACGCAAGAGAAGGAAGACATCTGAAAGTCCATCAACCGAGGAAAGGACAGATAGGACTGGGCACATGTTGATTTTTATTGGAGTATAGTTGAGTTACCATGTTGTGTTAGTTTCTGCTGTACAACAAAGTGAATCGGTTACATAAATTATTTTTTAGATTCTTTTCCCATGTAATTATTACACGTATTGAGTCGAGTTCCCTTTGCAATATAGAAAGTCTTCATTACTTTTCTATTTTATATACAGCAGTGTGTATATGTCAATCACAATCTCTCAATTTATCCTTCCCCATATTCCCCTTAAGCATGTTTGTTTTCTATGTGACTCTGTTTCTGTTTTGTAAATAAGTTCATTTGTACAAGTTTTTTAGAGTCCATATGTAAGATATTGCTGTGAATTATGTCAGAGTGTTCTCCCTATTTTCTTTCTCTGCTTATTGTACCCTGCCTACATTTGGGGCTAATTTGTGTTTATTTTTGTGTATGATGGTAGATAGTGTTCTAATTTCATTCCTTTACATGTAGCTGTTGAGTTTTCCCAGCATCAGTTTTTGACGACTGTCTTTTCTCCATTGTGTATTCTTGGCTCCTTGACTAGAGATTAGTTGACTATAGGTGTGTGGATTTATCTGTGGAGTTTCTATCTTGTTCCATAGATCTCTATGTCTGTTTTTGTGCCTGTGCCAAAATGTTTTGCTGACTGTAGCTTTGTTGTTTACTCTGAAGTCAGGAGTCTGAATCCTCCAGCTCCATTTTTCTCAGTGTTGCTTCTGCTATTCAGGGTCTTTGATGTTTCCATACAAATTGTAATTTTATTTGTTCTAATTCTGTGAAAAATGTCATTGGCAGTTTGACAGGAATGCATTGATTTTCTAGATAGCTTTGAGTAATATACTCATTTTGAAACTATTTATATTTCCTATTAGGAATGTGGTATATCTTTCCATCTGTTTGTGTCATCTCAATTTCTTTCATCAGTGTCTTATAGTTTTTGGAGTACAGGTCTTTTGTTTTCTGAAGTAGGTAATTTATTCTTTTCTATATGATGGTAAATGGATGGGATTGTTTCTTGAATTTCTCTCTCTGATCTTTTGTTAGTGTATAGAAATGCAACTCTTTTCTGTATATTAGTGTTTCATCCTGCAACTTAACCATATTCACTGATGAGGTCTAGTAGTTTTCTGGTAGCATCTTTAGTAGTTTCTATGTATAGTATTAAGTTATCTGCTAACAGTGACCGTTTTACTTCTTTTCCAATTTGGATTCTTTTTCTTCTCTGATTGTCGTGGTTAGAACTTCCAATACTATGTTGAATTAAAGTGGCAAGAGTGGACATACTTGTCTCATTCCTGATATTAGAGGAAATGCATCCCTCAGATAAATCCTACTTGATCATGGTGTATATGTTGTAAGATTCGGTTTGCTTGTATTTTGCTGAGGATTTTGCGTCTCTATTCATCAGTGAAAAATGTCCTGTGATGTTCTTTTTCGTGGTATCTTTATCTCGTTTTGGTATCAGTGTTATGGTGGCCTCAGAATGAGCTTGGGAGTGCTTCTTTCTCTCCAAAATTTTGGGAGGGTTTCAGAAGGATGTATGTTAACTCTTGTCTAAATGTTTGACAGAATTTGCCTGTGAAGTCTTGGACTTTTGTTTGTTGGAAGTTTTTAAATACTGTTTCAATTTCAGTACTTGTGATTGATCTGTTCGTATTTTCTGTTTTTTTTTTAGTTCAGTCTGGAAGGTTGTACTTTTCTAAAAATTTTTCCGTTTCTTCTAATCTGTGAATTTTATTAGCTGTGCATTATAGTTGTGTATATATTTGTTTTTAGTAGTCTCTTATGACCCTTTGTATTACTGTGCTGTCCATTGTAATTTTTTTCATTTCTCATTTTATTGAGTTCTCTCCCTTTGTGTCCTGACAAGTCTAGCTTGAAGTTTATCAATCTTATCTTCTAAAAATACCAGCTTTTAGTTCATTGATATTTGCCGTAGCGTGCTTCATCTCTATTTCCTTTGGTTATTTAGTAACCTTATGTGTTTGGGTTTTTTTTTTTTTTACAGCTTTTCCCTCTCATTTATATCTAATCTCTTAGTGCTGTAGTCAGAAAAAATACTTGATATGATTTCAATTTTCATAATTTTACTGAGGCTTGATTTGTGTCCCAAGATGTGATCTATCTTTGAGAATGTTCCAGGTGCACTTGAGAATAAAGTGTATTCTGCTGCTTTCAGGTGGAATGCCCTATAAATATCAATTAAGTTCATCTGGTCTAATGTGTCATTTAAGGTTTTCTTATTGCTTTTCTGTCTGGCTGTTTTGTCCTCTGGTGTAAGTGTATGTTAATGTCCCCCCCTGTTATTGTGGTACTGTTAATTTTTTTTTTTAATGGCGGTTAGTATTTGTCTTATATATTGAGGTGCTTCCATGTTGGTTACATATATATTTACAATTGTTATATTTTCTTGTTGGATTGATCCCTTGATCATTTTGTAGTGTCCTTCCTCGTCTCTCATAACAGTCAATACTTAAAGTATACTTTGTCTGCTATTAGTATTGTTACTCCAGCTTTCTTTTGATTTCCATTTGCATGGAATATCTGTTTCCACACCCTCACTTTTAGTCTGTAAGTATCCCTAGGTCTGAAGCGGGTCTCTTGTAGACAGCATATGTATGGGTCCTCTTTTTGTAGCCATTCAGGCAGTTCATGTCTTTTGGTTGGAGCATTTAATCCATTTACAATTAAGGTTATTATTAGTATGTATGTTTCTATTGCTGTTCTCTTGTTTTGGATTTGTTTGTATCAGTCTTCTTTCGTTCTTGTTTTGTTCTCTTCTTGTGGTTTGATGACTATACTTAGTGTTGTGTTTGAGTTTTTTTCTTTTTTGTGTATGTATCTATTATACACATTTGGTCTGTAGTTCCCATGAGGTTTCGAGATAACAATCTGTACACGTACAATGTTGTTTTTATGTTGCTGGTCTCTTAATTTCAAATAAAATTCTCATTTCCTTTACTCTCCCATGGTTGCTGATTTTGATATATTTGTGTTTGGATTTTTTCCTACTACTAGTTTCTATTTACCTTTACCAGTGTGTTAGCCATTTTCTTGTTTGTAGTTGTGACCTTTTTTCTTTTTTCCCCCCTCTTAGAGAAGTTCTTTTAGTATTTGTCATAAGGCTGGTTTGGTGGTACTGAATTCTCTTAGCTTTTGAATGCAAAACCTTCAATTTCTCCATCAAATCTGAATAAGAGCCTTGCTGGATAGCGTGTTCTCTGTTGTAGTTTTTTCCTTTTCATCACTTTAAATATGTCATTCCACTTCTCTGGTCTGCAGAGTTTCTGCTGAGAAATCAGCTGATAGTCTTATGGAGAATCCCTTGTAAGTTATTTGTTGATTTTTCCTTGCTGCTTTTAATATTTTTTCTGTATCTTTAATTTTTGTCAGTTTGAGTACTATGTTTCTTGGCATTTCCTCTTTTGGTTTTTCTTCCCTGTTTCTTTTCCCACGTTAGGCAAGTTATCACCTATAATCTCTTAAAAAAAATCCCCTCAGGCTTTCCCTTTCTCTTCTTCTGGCATCCTCATTATATGAATGTTCGTGTGTTTTAATGTTGTCCCAGAGGTCTCTGAGACTGTTCTCATTTTTTTCTGCAGCCCATGTATTGAAGAGTCATACTGATATTCAGGTCTTTTATTCAACAAATACATTTCAAAATGCTATAGCTGTCATAAATAGTGATTCTTCTGATGCACCTGGGAAAAGTAAATTGAAAACCTTCTGGAAAGGATTCACCATTCTAGACAACATTAAGTACATTCTTAATTCATGGGAAGAGGTTAAAATATCAACATTAACAAGAGTTTGGAAGTTAATTGCAACCTTGGTGCGTGACTTCACTGGAATCAGTAACTACAGATGTGTTGGAAACTGCAAGAGAACTAAAATCAGAAGTGGAGCCTGAAAATGTGACTGAATTGCTGCAATCTCATGATAAAACTTCAACAAATGGAGAGATGTTTCTTATGAATGAGCAAAGTAGTTTCTTAGGATGGAATCTAGTGGTGTAGAGGTTAAGATTGTTGAAATGACATCAAATGAGTTACAATATTACATACACTTAGCTGACAAAACTGTGGCAGGTTGGAGAAGATTGACTCCATTTTTTTGTTTAAAAAAAAAATTTTTTTTGTTTGTTTTCCGGTACGCGGGCCTCTCACTGTTGTGTCCTCTCCCGTTGCGGAGCACAGGCTCTGGACGCACAGGCTCAGCGGCCATAGCTCACAGGCCTAGCCGCTCCGCGGCCTGTGGGATCTTCCCGGACCGGGACACGAACACGCGTCCCCTGCATCGGCAGGCGGACTCCCAACCACTGCGCCACCAGGGAAGCCCTCAAATTGTGTTTTAAATGCACTTGTGAGTTGAGTTTGTTTAAAGTGCCATAACCTCAGTCTATATAAACATATTTTACGCCTTGATTTATCAATTTTATAATTTGGAGGCAAAAAGAATAGGTTTGAGCTTTGATCCTATTACTGTTTGGGCATGTCTGGGCAAGAGAGGAGTTCACTCATGCAAAAAATTGAGAGTCATCATGCATTCAAAACACATTTGTGGGACCAAACCTGCATGAAGGAATGTGAGAGATCCGCAGGGGACAATAGATGCACAAGAAATAATTGTGCTCCCAAGCACTTCATAGCCTACAGATCAGTGAATGCCGAGTGGCAGCACTCAGCACTTTGTTGGGTGTGCAGAGGTCTAGGTGGATACTGGTTGAGAGGAGACTGACTTCTGACCACACTTAAAGCAGAGGAAACAGGATCAGGACTGAGGCAATGTGTGCTGCTCTCTGCCTTTGAGGAAGAAATGTGCTTTTAGGAGAGCTGCATAAAGATGAGAGAGATCTTTCATCCGTGCTTTCTAACATAATCCAAGTTGGTGTGTGGAACACCAAGCAGGGAAGCATTTCTTGTTTTTATTGCCTTTAAAAAAATACAATAAAATCGAAATAACAAAATTTACCGTTGTAATCATTTTTATGTGTACAGTTCACAATATTAATATATTCACACTGTTGTGCTCTTGCTTTCTCATAACTGACAGGTGTTGCCAACCACTCCTTCCCTTTTTGCAGAATGAACATATCTGACTAAATTGTCAGATATTACATAAAAAATATGTATTGCTCCACAAATTCTAAATTGTTTTTCTGGCCAGTGAGAAGCCTCTGGAATTGTATCCTGTACAATACAATAGTTTATGTGAGACACACTAAGATTAATACTTTTTTCCAGTCTAGTAAACAACACTGTTCTTTTGTAAGAACAGACTTTACTTAATTTTTTCTAATTTTATTTCCATTATAGAACTTAAGATTTATTTCAATATGAAGATGGTCTAGAGCAAAAAGTTGAAATATGACACAATTGTGATGATTTTACGTTAGATTTGTCGAAGATAAATCCTAGTTAAAGCAGGGAGGATAGACTTCATAATAACTACTGCAGAAGGGAAGAAAGGGAAGAATAACTACTGCAGAAAGGAAGAAAGTCCATGAACTGAACATAAATTTACTCAAACAAAGACAGAGGCGTGCTGAGTGAGAATTACTGAGTGGTGTGAAGGAGGCTTTTGGTCCAAAGGGCAGAGAAGGGGTTTACAACTTCAAGCCTTCTAAACTAACTGCTCTAAGAGGGGTAGTGGGGCCTGTCTGGCTATTACCAGGTTTTGGCTAGTACAAATATATTTGGCTAAAACAAATTCTGACAGTGTTAAGCTTTCTCAGGTAGGCATTTTAAGTGGGACTGGGGTCATCCTAGGGATATGGCCTTAAACCTCCAGAAGCCATGCTAGAGTTTGGTCAAATCTCTTAGTTCAGGGATCCGGATGCACTTAATTACAGACCCAGAGCTCTTTCGCAGTTCTCATGTTTCACTTGTTTGAATTCTGCTGAGTCAAGTTGAAAGCAAAGCGAAAGAAAGCATTTCTTCTTAAGCCTAGAGGCTGGATGTGTATGTGTGTGTTTGCTTGTGTACCCCTCACATGCCCAAGCATACACGTGCATATTTGTATGCGTGTGTGGGTTTTTTTACAGGACAACTTTATAGAACATCTCAGTGAGTGAATGAATTCAGTGTTTCCAAATTCTGTGTTTGGTAATTTTATCTAGTTGTCTTAGTTTGGTCCAATCTTTAAATTTGGAGAGAAAATGAAATGAATGTTTTACAACAGTCTATGGTACCAAGGGCCTAGGGTATATGCCACTTGCAGCCATACTATTGGAAGAAGGTGCATTTTCTCTAGATTACTGCATAGTATGTTCAGATCTTTCTGTAACCCTGGGGGTTTGTCCAGGGGAGTGTCAATGTAGCAGTTGTTGCCTGGGCTTCTCAGCTTTATTGGTATGGGTGAATGAAGTGCTGGTATTTGTTCTGGACTTTATCTAACATAGTCTCAACTATCTATAGATTAGGGTAATTTTGTGTGAATTCTGATGTTAAGTACTTTGGTGCTCTTATACGATTTTAAATATAATTCTTAGGACTCAGAACTCTAGAAATATATAGGAATGAACACGTTTGAATTTGAAATGTGCATCTTGTCACACATGAAATAATTATTTTAATTGCTGTTTGATGTGTGTGGCGATATCTAAGTTTAATAAAGTTGGATTTCTCATTTCCAATTAATCTTAAAGTTACTATAAGATTATTTGGAGACAATTTTGAATTGGCAAGAGCAGCCAGTGCCTCTCATAGTTTAAGGAGCGTATAAATGCAGGTTTATTTCAGTATGTCTGTGATGGACCCTACACAGTCTGCATTTCCAAATAAACGTCCAGGTGCTGTGGCTGCTGCTGGCCATGGGGAACTGCACTTGCTGGTCAGCCACAGGGCTTTCTGACACTGCTTTCTGACATTTGAACCACAAGAGTTCCTCCTTTTGCTCCTGTTCACTTCACTCTCCCTCGGTAATGTCTATGTTCCCCTTCATTTTCATGGACACTTCCTAGCAGCCTGTGTGCATTCAGATAGGAGTTGCCATGCTCCCTGGCTATGCCTAACAGAATGCATGCTGCTTTAACATCTTCCACCTATGAGCCACACTCTCTCTTATCCATCTGCTGGAAAAATGGAAGAGTAGAGCTATGCAAGAGAAAAAATTTGGGGTGGAGCTAGATCCCTCTGCTCACTCATCCAAGCTGGGATGTGAGAAAGATCTGATTATGGGAAGCAGTTGAGATTTCAGAGTTTGTTGTATTAGTCTCCTTTGGTGAATACAGCATCCGAGGCCAAACTGCTTAATTCCAGGACCATTTTGCTTGCAGAGAAAATTTGCTACTTCAATCTAATTTCAGAGTACTTAGTTGCAAATATATACCTAATTTATGGATTTGTATTCTCATGGAATGACTAAAGAGGTTCGCTCAGCTCTCACCTCTCTCCCCAGTTTCCACCTCTTACATTCCCTTCCAATAAATGTTTCACAAAGGTGTACTGTGAAAATTGGGTCCTACTACAGGCCTAATAAATCAAACCTGCAGAGGGAGCACTTAGCAGGAGAGCCCCATGATGTCATCAGCAACCAAGTTAAGGAAATGAGAAATTTGGCAAAATTGGCTTTGAGCTGGAACGAAAGCATGGTTTGGAGATGACCTTTTTTAACTTTCCATCCTTAACGAGGTCTTTATTTTGTGGGAAATTATTCTCCTCAGCCTTGGATTTTTCTGCCCTGTTTGGTTTATTCAATTCTTTTCACCAGAGAAAACTGTGTAGAAGTTAAATTCTTTTAGAATCTGTATTATTTTGCATCTTGCTTTTAAAATGGCAAATGTTCCTTTTCTCAGGTCAGGTGTATGCAGTTGGCCCACGTTTACTGATTCACCCATTTATGTGGTTTTTCTGTTCTGTATTGTATCTGTAAGGTGAGGAGATTTATTCTTTATTCAAAGTGTGGCTGAAGAAGTTGAGAGGGACAGATCAGATAAAAGATGAGTGTCCAGCCTTTGTTTACATGCTCAATTATTATTTCTTTTTTTCCACCTTTTATTTCTATTCCGTTGGTCCTCAATGAATTAGGGCCAGACTTCTTTTTAAATTGTGACCTATCTGGCTGGAGTCTTGTGAGGTGTTTGTACCCCATTGATTATATCATACTATTATACCACTACTATTTAAACATTCACCACCAATAAAACGTACTGATTTCTAACCCCTTAAAGACATCTATGAGAACTTCTGAAGTTCTGGCAAGTTGAATTGGCTTGAAAAGCAGAGGTAATACAGTGTGAGCCCTCATGGCAATGATTAAGGAATGTAATATGATTGGCGACGCTGACAGGAAAGGCAAATTCACATCTGAAATCCTTATCTATTCCAAAGAAGAAGAACCACTCGCTGCCAACTCAAGGATGCAAGGCTTTGCAGTAATGAACCTGTCAGTATCCCTACGGAAATGGTGCCACATTGAGAAATACGGTTGGCTCCCATTGGTAGCAGAGGGGTGCTCATTAGTGGCAAATCAGTTTTGGTGAGAGAAAGTCCACTTTGTTGAGCTCATGATGTCCTGCATCTCTGCTCTTATGGTTATTTTGCATGTGGACTTGATGCCATGAAAGTCTACATCCCTTACTCATGCAAAATGCTTATACTTCCCAGCCCTACTCAGGCTTGGAGTATAGACTCTCCGTTCATGAAGGATATAGCAGGCTATGTATCTTTAATAGTAGCCCAAATCAGGCACTACATCTCTCTAGGCACACTAGGAAGCCAAGAATCTATGAGACTGGTGAATGGTTGTGAACACAAGAACACGTTTCTGTTTCAAAACTCAGGATTTCTCCGTGGGGGTTCTCCCACTATAGCTTGTCAAAGAAGCCATCCGTATTTGAACAGATGATACTTTAAGTACCATTGGCTCCGCTGGGTCACAAGACCCACATTGCACTTTAGGCGCTGTACTAAAGCATCATCTGCCACTCAGAAGGGCTAACCCAATGCCTAACAGGCTATCGAGATGATTAGGGTCCCCCCAGGTTGGATATATTATGAGAGAAAACACTTGAGTTTACCGAGTCCAGGGATAAGAATCAAGGAGAAATCCAATCATTCTTCTGGGCTCCTAGAAGGTGAACATAGGTAAACAGACTGCTTAGTCCCTGACTTCCATATCTCCCTCTGACCTTAGACCGTCTTGTCATTTTGTGTATCCAGGGAATTAAAAAATTCTAGCCAGAATGGAATTACTCCAGAAATTCAGATTATTTTCCTTTCCTCTGGGCACAGTCATCCTGGTGAATAACTCCTTTCCTCTGGGAAATACTTGGAAGGAGAATTGCAGTATAGACAAGAACCCACTTTTCAAAGGGACCTGCTCAACAAAGGGGCTCTGAGTCTCTGTATTGTCTTAAACCTGTGGCCAAAATAAGAGTCCATGAGCCCCCATTATGTCAACATGTGCTACAACACCCTGGCCCTAGTTCTTCCCCGATTTATATAATCTGGTATAAAGCCTTCATAGGCTTTGCATCTGTCATTGCTACAGACCTTGGGATCTATTAGACTTTGTCTCAGAAGCTGTGGATCAGATTGCTCTGATTTATCTTCCATTCCTAGGGCTTACCATGGCCATTGAAACTACTGCCTCTGTAAGTTAAGTCATGCCACTTACTCCAAGAGTTAAGGTTCATGGCGGCATCTCCCACCATTGTTTGCAGTCTCCACTGAGCTTCCATGGATGCTGGAAGTCTCTAGCTGAGACCTTTCTAGTCTCTTGGTGAGGGCAATATCCTTGAGAGTCCCTGTTTGTGGCTAAATGGTGAATGGATTAGTTACACATGGTAGACCCACTCCATTTCCACGTCTTAAAGTCTTGGGCCGTTTGTTTCTGGTTTATCAGGGAAGTGCCAGCATCCCAATGTCTTTGGCTGAAGACTACTATGAATCCAGGTTTCAAGTCATTTTACTCAAATAGTTTCATTGTTAAGCTTTAAAACAAATTGCTGGTAATGTTTAACCCCTTCATTTATAAATTGCAGTCAGCCCAGTCTTATAGCTGGTCCTTTCTGGTTCTAATATCCTTAAGGTAACTCCCCAGCAAGCTTTACAGACTCCTGTGAATACAAATATTCAAGAAGTTGCAGTCTCTCAAGTGTGTCTGCAAACTCACTGGGGAATAGAACCTGACGTTCTCCTTCTGGGCTGTGCTTGGAGGTGACTTTGTGTTGGGCCCGAAACAATGAGAAGAGCATCACTAGAGAGGCTACTGGTCCAGGGTGAGTCTTTGAGAGTTTTTAGAACAGAGAAGCTAGTTTGATGTGAGGTTGGAGGTTCAAACATGCCACTCCAAGCCTTAGGGTCCCAAAGCATGAGACTTCATGAAGGTTCTCTTTTACTTAGAATTCCTGCTCTGCAATCAGTACATTCAGGGTCTGAGCATAAACTCTGTTTTTAATTTACAAGTAATCAAGTGAGGCAAAGTTCTATATACTACTTTTCAGTAGAGAGTAACTGTCATTGATTTCTGTGGATCTCTACTGAACACTGCTGACCTCACTTTGACATTTTAGCACATTGTTTAGCTGTCCTTTTAAAATTATTTTAAAATTTTTTTCCATTTTACTTTTTATTTTTTACATATACATGTATCCATTTTTTTCAAATTCTTTTCCCATTTAGGTTATTACAATATATTGAGAAGAGTTCCTCTTGCTATACAGCAGTTTCTTGTCTGTTACCTATTTTAAACATAGTAGTGTGTACCTGTCAATCCCAAACTCCCAGTCTATCCCTCCACCCCACTTTTCACCCCCAGTAACAATAAACATTCTTCTACTCCGTGATTCTGCTTCTGTTTTGTAAATAAGTTCATTTGTATTTTTTTTTATATTCCACATATAACAAATATCATATGATAGTGGTATTTGTCTGGTTTACTTCACTTAGTATGATAATCTCCAGATCTATCGATATTGCTGCAAATGACATTATTGCATTCTTTTTAATGGCTAATATTCCATTGTATATATGTACCACATCTTTATCCATTTATCTGTTGATGGACATTAGAGTTGTTTCCATGTCTTGGCTATTGTATAAACAGTGCTGAAATGAACATTGGGGTGCATGTATCCTTTTGAACCATTTTCTCCAGATATATATCTAGGAGTGGGATTGCTGGATCATATGTTAGCTCTATTATTTGTTTCTTAAGTAAACTACTTAAAGTTCTCCATAGTAGCTGTACCAATTTACATTCCATGGTCTTCTGAAAGAAATATTATTTTCCAAACAAAAGTTTGTTTCAATTAATAAAAAGTAAATGTTGGCCATAGTAAAAATAATTGTCTCAGATATTCACTCCATAAGGTCAAGGTTTCCGAGGCACTGCAGAATGTAGTGGCTAAGCACACGAGTTCTGAAGTGTTTAAAGCCATATTTCCAGCATTTAAAATATTTTTCTTCATTTTTCCTAGGTGTCTAACATTGGGCAAGCCTCAGCTTATCAGTAAAAAGGCGGCAACAGTACCTCCTTCACAGAGAAGTACTGAGCGATACAGCGCACGTAAAGTTCTTAGCACATAGTCCTCTATAAAGGACAGCTGCTATTGTAATTTACCAGCGAAGGGACTTTAAACTTTGGTGACAGACCAGGGAAAACTAGACAATTCTGGTAAGAGGAAGGAATTAATGAACTTGAAATGTTTACCGGTATTCAAACGTAGATCGAAGTAATCCAAGAAGTAAAAATACGGATACTTGTGAGTAGTCCAATTGACATCTGAAAACCTGATGCAAAGTTCAGGAGCCTACGTTAAGTCTTGGAGCAGAAGTGAAAGCTGACAGAGGTGGAAGAATATGTCTTATAGCCCACCCTACCCATCATTCCTCCAGTACCTATCCAGGAGCAAACGGTTTGTCTTGCTGAAGTCATAATAGATGAGCTAGGGAACCTGATGATTTTTTTCAGTAAAATATGTTCCGTTCAAATTGACCCAAGCAGAATGTAAAATCTGTCTTTCCTTCCTGGTGGCAGTTGCCATTGGTTTGCAGTCCTGTTGGCGAACACAGGGTTTTACTTTAGTGTAGGGCTGCAGCCCTTACTCAGGAGAGGCTATTCAGACTTTTCAGGTAGTCAGTTCTCCCTTCCCCATGCATGGATGGTGTTGGAGCAATAAACCAGAACCCTGCCCACACTAACCTATGCCTGGACTGCAGGTGAAGCCCTCCTTGGCTTGGCTAGAGCCGGGTTTCATGCTTTCCATGGGTGCAGGAGGGGTGGCTTGTTCAGAGTGTGGGTTCTCTTTCTGGGCTCTAGCAGGAGTGGAGGAAAAGGGCACATACCTTGAACATAGGTCACTTGTAACATTCCTTCTCTTAACATTTGCAGAATCTTCCTCTGGGTAGGGCTAGCACAAGGGTGAGCTTCTGAGAGGAGCAGTTGGTGTTATAACCCCCTTGGTGTGCAAGGACCCCCATGTGGACCTGAAGGGTCTTAGCAGTCCCCTTTCCAGGTCTCTTGTTTGGCAACCCACAACCAGAAGACATCTACTCAGTTCAAATATTTCTGCCAACATGTGCATTTATTTGTATTAGAAGTACAAATGTAGGAATCCAAATACAAATACAGAGGGCGGCCCAGCCCGCCCAGAGCAGGGCACAGCGGGGATCAGACCGGTGAAGCGGGGCGCAGCGCTGCCCGTGTCGCCAAGGCACATTAGGCACGGAGTGCCTGCTTTTCACTAGGACACCACGAGCTGCCCAGCTAGCAGGGAGTCACGTCCTTGACAGAGAGGAGGAAGACAGCAGGACATGGGGCCAATAGTCAGAACCTCCAGTCCCTCATAGGACGACAGTAGAGCAAGGACTGTGTGAAACCACTTGAGGGTGGAGACCCTGACCTGGTCCTCAGCCCACTTCCCTAGAAAAAGACCAGCACACACATTTGTCCAGGGCGCCTCCCCTCCCTGGGTCAGGCTCCTCTACACTGAGCACTCAATGCAGATTCCTAGAGGCTCTCAGATTCTGATAGCCATCTCGGAGGAGATGAATTCACAGGCAGGAAAGATTCCACACAGGAAGAGAGCAGACATGTGCATCTTTTCTCCCATTCTGCCTGAGGCATCTCTTAGGGCCCCGACTGTTTTCCTTTACATGCAAGATTCAAAAAGAGAAGACTGCACACTACGGCTCTTACACGTGGCACAGTTCACACTAGACCTGGTGCTCTCTCACATTATACATGAAAGCTGTGTCCTAAACAAGCGCTACAGTGACTATATGCAACCTACATCTTGAAGAACTACTTTTGGCTTATCAGTTAAAATAGACCACAATGCACAAATGACCAAAGAATCACTCAGGTGCACCCTAGTGAAAAAGTGATGATCTTAGTAAAATGCAGGTTTGTTTGGACTCCAAAACAACTTCTGATCAGGTATTAAACTTGATTTTCTTTTTAAAGAAAGAATGTGGTCCCATTCTTCCAGGAAATATATTGTCAGTTCCTCTGTCTGTGTTTTCCTGAAAATGGTTAAGAAGCTAATACGCTATTATTAAGAAACTGTGCTCCTCTTCGTTTCAACTATGTTTGGGGTAATACAATTAGAGCAATACACACGCTAATAAGTTTTCCCAGTTTTACCACTGTAATGGGGACACAAATTCACACATCACTGCATGTAAACACAAGATTGCCTCTTACTCTTCACAAGACAACCCAGGCCTAATTCCTGAAAATTATTGCTCTCTTAGAATCTTCCAGAGAGAATGCATTTGTGAAGAATGAATATTTCATTTAATCCAGGAGCAGCTTGTAAAGAAAAACATACCATGTAGTTTCACATACATACGTGTGTAAACATGGTTCACTAGCACAAAACTAATCATTTTGAAGGTCAAGAATGATTGAAAGTATCCTTTTAAATGTTTTAATAGAGTTATTCTGAAGAGCTAATGTATAATACTGTAAATTTCATCAATATATTTTACCTGTGTCTATTTCTATCCAAAAGTAAAAATTCCAAGGTATATCAGACTTGTTAGACCTAACAAGTGTAATAAGAAGTGTATTGATATTCTTCATGGGCTAACACAATCTGAGGTGTACACAGAGTGTTCTTCTTTGGGAAAAGAGCTCTTAGCCAATTTAAATTTAACTTCATGAGAAGGAATTAAAAAGCCAAATGCAGTAAAAGCAGCAACAAAAAACAAAACAATAAAAGCCCAAAAGCAACCGAAGAAAAATTAGATGAAATATCTTCCTAAGGAATCATTTTAAATTCTGATTTGAGGCAGTGTAGACAGATAGGACTTCTGGGACAAAGAGACGCTCTGGAAATGTTTAAGGCGACCAAAATTTTGAACTATGATCTGCATATTTTATATTTAAAGTGAAATCAAACTTTTCCATTTTTAAGTTCTAATTGTGTTATGGTTTGGAAAAGACATAAACCTTTCTGCTGAAGGAATAGCTAAAGACTAGCATGGAACATGTAAAAGGACATAGATGATGATGTTGATGGTGTTGTTGTTGGTGATGATGATGATGATACTGCTGATGTAGCATATTTTATTTCTTCTAAAATCCTATCATTCTGCTGCCAACTTAAAAAGGTCGTCAGCAAATTATGAATTTTCTATCAATACTTATCTTTTAATTACATTGAAAGTCACTTCAAACTGAAGCTTTTTCTCTCTCTTTTTTTTTTTTTTGTGCTATACGGACCTCTCACTGTTATGTCCTCTTCCGTTGCGGAGCACAGGCTCCAGATACATAGGCTCAGGGGCCCAGCCGTTCCGCGGCATGTGGGGTCTTTCCAGACCGGGGCACGAACCCGCATCCCCTGCATCAGCAGGTGGACTCTCAACCACAGCGCCACGAGGGAAGCCTCTCTTTTTCTTTTTATTTACCTCTCTGTAAGCTTCACGAGCCTTCCTGTTCTAACCAGGGCACGAACTCAATAAATGGGGCAGTTAGCTGATTGGTGGACGAGTTGACTGGAACTGTTAGGTGATAGGGTGGTCGGATCTCGTCGAAGTGACTGAAGTGCAGTTCTGTTTATTGAGGGGCTTTCACCTGTCAGCTGACAAAGCTGACAGCCCAAAATTTTCCTGTTGTAAACATGAATAGCACGTGAAAAACCCTGTTGTAATAAATACTAACTAAATCAAAGCACTCATCATTTGAGGCTGAAAAATCAGTCTGACAGTAAGTTCCTCTACTTTTTAATGGAAAATGAGAACTTTAGTATTGTATTTTGTGAAAAACTGATAAGTGGGAAAAATAGAATCCAAATAACTAGTAAAGAAGAAAATATAGCAGCCACTTCCTGAGTCTGGAGGATTTGATTATTGGCACTCAGTCTTCACTCTCTCCAACCTACACAGTTTAAATTGTTCAGCAGTTTTATTGATAGAAGACCATCCTTCCCTGCAAAAACCACCATCACCCTCACGTTGTAGAGTAGCCCATTGGGCTAGGAAAACTGTTGTGTTTACAAATGCAAAAAAAATGACGTGGTGGAGGTAGGTGACTATCTGAATAACGCAATCAAAATGATTTACATTTCCCTCCCATTATCTGAATGATACATTCATATAGTGTTGCTTTATGTATGTGAGTGTGCATGCTTGTCTTTTGTCTTCCTAATTATCTTCTAGTTCATTTTCCTATATAATAAAATTTTAAAAACCAACTTGGTCTGGTGGCGCAGTGGTTGAGAGTCCACCTGCCAATGCAGGGGACATGGGTTTTGCTACGGTCCGGGAAGATCCCACATGCCGCGGAGCAGCTAGGCCCGTGAGCTATGACCACTGAGTCTGCGCGTCTGGAGCCTCCGCAATTGGAGAAGCCACAACAGTGAGAGGCCCGTGTACCGCAAAAAAAAAACAAAACAAAAAACAAACAAAAAAACAACTTGGTTAACTCAAAACATTGCAGACTTGTTAGTGTATGTTCAGCTACTTTCTTAGCACTGATATAAAAAAATTTAGTGTGTATGGGAGCAAAGTAATGTTTTGTTCACATTAAAAACCAAAGCATCATTTAACTAGAGAACATTTTGAAAAAAAGTAGGAAACATTCTCCATTTTGACCTGAATAGAAGAAGACCAGGCTTATATCCTGGAATTGCTAATTTGTAATCACAAGAAATTTTAAAGGGAGAGGAACTGCCCTGTCTAATCTTCAAAGATTATCAGACATTTTATTTTAAAAGCATGGTTTTATATTTCCAGAGCTATGACTGACTGAGGTGTTTTCTTATTTTCTCAACATATACGTGTTTTCTCCCCATAATAATAAAAACCCTTTTTTTATAGTAAAACGTAAATCACCAAGGAATATGAGAAAGGGGTCTGTCACTTAGCCTGAACTTTTGTTTTTTGGCTCTTCTGATGTGATTATTCAATGCAGTGGTAACTGCTAAACTGTGTGAACCTGAAGCTCCCTACAGGCATATTTGAGGGAAAAAAATGTACAGATTACACACTTCCTCAGTTTTGGACAATTAGAAAGGGGCTTCAAGAGAAAATTGTGAATTTTACATTTACAGTGTGTTCACAATCTGGTACTTTCCCTCTTATTTACATGCACTTCTCTGAATATTTTTAATGTGATCAGGTTCTCAATTCTAATAGTAAACATTTCAATGTACATTTACATCCAATTATGCTTATCCTGAGTCATTCATTTTCTTTTTACAGAAAGAAATTGAAGATTAAATTTCATACTTATATATATATAAACACTAGTACACTGGTGTGTTTAGATCAGTAGAATGACTGAGGTTGGAGAGGAGAGAATGTTGGATTCAGAAAACAGAGATGATGCTATACATATAATTTCATAAGAGTTGCCAATTATGCTTAAATATTGAATGGCCTTGAAACGAGAAGCATCAGTAAACATTTCTGAAGGTATAATTGGAATAAATATATGTTATAAAAATGCTTTTAAGTTATTTTCTTCCCCAGAATTTCACTGGCAAATTGTCTCCTCCAGAACTTCTTTTAAGAAAGAATAGATTGAAAGTCTTCATACTGTTAGAAGTTATAAAGTAGGGAACTGTGTTTGAAGAACAACTTGGGCTGCCCTCCTTGAGTGGAATGTGGTCAGGACACCTCCAGAGCCCTCCTCTGTGGGTGAGTGTGCGGTTGATGTATTAGGGACAGGGTGAGACTGCTAATAGGTAAAATTCTCCAATTGAAGAGAAATTTCATTTAGGCCAATAAGTTCAAACTATTTCTCTACAAATACTCATTGTTATTTTATGTTTTAAATTGGATTCTCTAAATAAAAGCCAACTGGCTTGTGGCCTATGTAGCAACTAAAACATCAAATGGCAGGAAGGAAGTTGACGGGAAGAAACTCAGTATCTCACATTATATAGACATCCTTGAAAACTGCATGATAAATATATCAGTATATCTGCTTTCACTTGATACTAAACAGTGTTCATACAAATAGACTAATTTCAACTTTTTCTGGTCTTTTCCACTCATCTTTTCTGTGTATCGTCTGCATTCAGTAAAGTGTATGAAATTAGCACTTTTCTATATCTTCTCTTCATAATGTTTTATCTTTTTTCTGAGTAATATATGTCCAAATATATAATTTAAAAAAATGTAATTTCCAATAAAACAAATACAATTTTCTGAATGAGAAAGAGGAAAAAAAAGTAGTACGAAATTTTTAATAATGCCAACAGATATTTATGTGTTAACCTACCGGTAGGACTTTTTCTTTTCCTATCAATGATGGAAAGCTTCTGAAGAGTCATGTGAAGTACATACTAGCATCCAGTTATAACAAAGAACTAACATCAAGAAGCAACTTGGCTTTGTGTTATAAAAAACTATCAAAAGAGTAATAATTTCAAGGTTTTTTTTCCTTTGGAATCTTGCTACATATCCATATTTCAAAGTATAAAATAATTTTTTCTTCAAAATGTATCATTGATGATAACCATTACCCATTTTTTTGCTTCTAAAGTTGATTTCACTTGAAACAATATTCACTAAGAAAATTTTGTAAAAATTCTATCTACACTTCTTTCACACACTGGAAAGCAATGTCAAAACAATGGCTTGTGAATGCTGTATACCCATCTTTGAAAGATAATCATTGAACTCATAATAGCATATACTGTGGGGTTCACCTTCGTCTAGTAAAACACAACTCAAGGTAAAATGTTGAACTACTGGTGTTCAAAGATAAACATCTTTGACTTTAGCTACATGAGAATTTTGAAAATTCATTTTTTTTCTCAACTGAAAACTTGTGGATAATACATATACATCCTTCCCAAGCCTAGGGTGAAGTTATTAAAGAATGCCAACCAGTGAAGATGGTGCCAGAGCAAAGAGGCCACAGAGAGAGGAAACTGGGTGGTAACTCACTGCAGTTCACACTTGAACTCAGATTGCCTGGGCGCTGAGATCAGTAGAGTGTATCTTGGCCAGCAGTGACTTCGCATACATGGACACCGGTGCTGCCAACGGTTGCAAAGAAAAGATACAGAAAGGGGCCGGGCCTAAGAGCTTCTCAGATATTTGCTTGTAGGTTTCACAGATTTCTTCACAAGGAAAATTCGCAGCTGCTTCCAATATCCAGAAAAATATATCTCCACGTTACAGATTCAGTAAGAATTAACAAGAATATCACTTTAAAACTCAATTAACCTGTTTGTGTGCTCGCATGTTTGTGTGAGCCTGAAATACATAATAGAAATATTTGCCACATACTCCTACGCTGCTCAAAGGTATTACATAATTTCAGATAAACTGAGTAGTATCTTTCCTTGCTACTCCAATTGATCACTATTGGTCTGGGTAGGGCCAAAGTTTAGAAGGAAACCTAACACTCTTCTTTTTTCACCAGGAGGAAAATTTAGAGATACAGATATCCCACCCAATAGACCAAGTTGAAGAGCAGGAACGATGTAGGGAAAAAGACCCGAGAATATGAGTCTAGTTCCAAGATGTCTATGTGAATACGCCCTTTTCTCCAAGATCCTGATTTGCATTCTTCATAGCAGCAGAAGAAGCTCTGACAGTCTTTCCCATCCAGACACTCATAGACACAGGTGTCTTCAAATTCCTGCCAGTACACGGAATTGTTTAGGGTAACCATTGCCGGTGGTGGTGGACTCATATCAAGGAGAGAATAGTTCTGCTGGCAACAAGAAAAACACAAATATCAACATGAGATGAATCAAGATCAGCCCAAGGTGTATCAAGAAATAAGTACAGTTTATGCCTGTTCAATAAATAAAGAGGACTGTGCCATGCCCTATGCCCACCCTCATTCCTGCTCTGAAAAGTTCAGTCTTTGCAAATTTAATGCATGAAAAACTACAGTGACGTTTGCAAATCTTGTATTTCTTGGGTTACTGATAAGGGAGAATAAGCCTATTTTCAAATGTGTATTTGCAATTTCAAGTCCCTGTTCTGCCTACTTCTCTTCTGGTTTAGAGTATACACACACACACACACACACACACACACACACATATAAAATTCCGCAAATGTTAAAAAATACATAAATAAAGTGTGGAGAAGTAAAGTTCTTTTTTTTAAATTATCAAACAGTATTTTTAAAAAGTACATAAGGATGGTGAGAGAATCTTCTTGTTCCATGCAATTCAGGTGAAAAATGAGTTTTCAATGTGTGGATACCAGACATTGCTTGTCATCTCTAGATAGCCAAAATCTGTGTACAATTGGAATGTTATATTTTCTACTTCACAAGCTCTCCTCCTGATGTTGGAAGTCAGTATGGAGCAGATAAGGAGACAGGACAATTTACAGTCACACATAAATGAGAATAGTTTGATTAAATATATTTGTAGCTCTGTGGAGTCAAACCACAGAGAAGCAGGTAGAGATGTAGAGCATTCGGTATTACTACTGGTAGCCTTTGGGGACATCATTTTAATTGGGAAGTGATTGTGTGTGAGGACCGACCTTAATCAAGATGTCCTCCTCCTACTGTGCACAAGCCAATAGCCAGACAGGAGCATCATGGTGCAGCTGTCTACTTTCATCAACAATTCTAGGCAATGGGCAGAAATGAAAATTTTGCTCTAAGTTAGGTTATAATGTAGATACATATCCTCCCTCTCCCTGAGAGGGTGTAAATATCACCTGAAGGTTTGCTAAAAAAACAGATTCCTGTGTCTGTCTGAAGTACTAGTATTTTTCTAACAAACTCCAGTTGGAAAATATCTGCCTTTATTGAAAATGGCACATGAATTTTGACAGTGTTCAGCCAGATTTTCATCATATTTCTTCAACACTTTGTACCTGTGTAGGGTCACACAGAGAAGCTCAGCAATTACAGGCAGGCGAGCCCAACAGAAGGAGCTTATCAAAATGGACATCAGAAGCCTCTGCAGGGAAAGAGCTCACTAGAGAGTCAAAGGGTGCTCATGGAGGTCCCAGGCTAAAAACTGTAAGATATCTGGGACAAAACTGCCTATCACACTCCCTATCCCACCTCTCGAGGTGGTCACACAGCACCGAGCTGATCTCCCTGTGCTATGTGGCTGCTTCCCACTAGCTGTCTATTTTACAATTGGTAGTGTATATATGTCAATGTTACTCTCTCACTTTGTCCCAGATTACCCTTGTTCCTCCTCGTGTACTCAAGCCTATTCTCTAGGTCTGCGTCTTTATTCTTGTCCTGCCATTAGGTTCATCAGAACGTTTTTTGATTCCACATATATGTGTTAGCATACGGTATGTTTTTCTCTCTTTATGACTTACTTCACTCTGTACGACAGACTGTGGGTCCAGCCATCTCACTACAAATGACTATTAAGTTTCACTTTATGACTAATCCATTGTACATATTGTCATATCTTCTTTATCCATTCATCTGTCGATGGACACTTAGCTTACTTCCATGACCTGGCTATTATAAATAGTGCTGCAATGAATATTGACGTCCCTGTCTCTATTTTGAATTATGGTTTTCTCAAGGTATATGCCCAGTAGTGGGATTGCAACATCATATGGTAGTACTGTTTTGGTTTTAAAGGACCCTCCATACTGTTCTTCTTAGTTGCCGTATCAATTTACTTTCCCACCAAGAGTGCAAAAGTGTTCACTTTTCACCTTCGCAGCATTTATTTGTAGTTTTTTGTGTGATGTCCATTCTGACTGGTGTGAGGTGAAAACTTGTAGTTTTGATTTGCATTTCTCTAATGATTAGTGATGTTTATCATCCTTTCATGAGTTTGTTAGCACTCTGTATATCCTCTTTGGAGAAATGTCTATTTAGGTCTTCTGCCCATTTTTGGATTGTTTTTTGAAATTACGCTGCATGAGCTGCATTTTGGAGATTAATCCTTTATTTGAGGTTTTTTTTCATTTGAGGTTTTTTTTCATATATATATGGCTTCATTTGAGGTTTTTTTTCATATATATATAATTTGGTAGGCAAAAGCTTTTAAGCTTCATTAGGTTCCACTTGTTTACTTGGGTTTTTATTTCCATTTCTCTAGGTGGTTGGTCAGAAAGGATATTTCTGTGATTTCTGTAATAGAGTTTTCAAAGCTTTTGACATAATTCAAAACCCATTTATGAAAAGACTCTCCAGAAAGTAGACGTAGAAGGAACCTACCTCAACATAATAAAGTCCATATATGACAAACCCACAGACAAACCCACATCATCCTCAATGGTGAAAAACTAAAAGCATTTCCACTAACATCGGGAAAAAATTTGCCTACTCCTACTGTTATTATTCAACAGCATTTTGGAAGTTTTAGCCACGGCAATTGGAGAAAAAGAAATAAACGGAATCGCAATCGAAAACAAGCGGTAAAACTGTCACTGTTTGCAGAAGACATGATACAACACCTGGAGTACCTTAAAGATGCTACCAGAAAACTGCTAGAGCTAATCATTGAATTTGGTAAAATAGCACGATATAAAAGTAATGCACAAAAATCGCTTGAATTCCTACACACTAACGACGAAAAATCTGAAAGAGAAATTGAGGAAACATTCCCATTTACCACTGCAACAAAAAGAATAAAATTTCTAGGAATAAACTTTCCGAAGGAGACAAAAGATCTGTATGCCGAAATCTATGACACTGTTGAAAGAAATTAAAGACGATACAAACAGATGGAGAGATATATATCATGTTCTTATGTTGGAATAATGAACAATGTGAAAATGTACTACCAAAAGCAATCTACAGGTTCAATGCAATCCCTATCAAACTATCCATGGCATTTTTCACAGAACTAGTATTTTAAAATTCACAATTTGTATCGCAACACAAAAGACTACGAATAGCCAAAGCAATCCTGAGAAACAAAAGGAGCTGGAGGAATCAGCGTCCCTGACTTCAGACATACTACAAAGCTACACTAATTAAGACAGTATGTTACTGGCACAAAAACAAAACTAGATAAATTGGAACAGGATAGAAAACTCAAAGATGAACTGACGCCCACGAGGTCACCTTATCTTTGATAATGGAGGCAAGAATATACAATGGAGAAAAGACAGCCTCTTCAATAGGTGGTGCTGAGAAAACTAGACAGCTACAAGTAAAAGAATGAAATTAGAACACTTCTTAACACCATACACAAAAATAAACTCAAAATCGATTATAGATTTAAATATAAAGCTTGACACTATAAAATTATTAGAGGAAAATAAAATAGATATTTTAATTAAGGAGTCTCCAAGGTCATCTTCAGTCCAGCTAGGTTCCTTGCCGACTCACTCCTGTTTCGCCTGTTTGTATATTGCAGCAATGTGACTTTCTCAGAACGCTGTTTCCTGGCAGCAGATACTACTGCACACCCAGAGTGGACTAGCCTTGCATACTATGGGCTGGGAAATCGTGGCACAGTTATTTGGACAACTTTCCCCAAAGCAATGTGTGGTCATCAGTGGAGTCTGCTGCTGACCCTCATCGCAGAGAGGTTGCTCATCTCTGCTTTTCCTTTTCGGAGGTAGTGGCCCGTCAACTAAACTAACATGTGGATCTTTCAGAATAGAGTTGAAGATATTGTCAGCTAACTCCCCCTTCCTCTTTCTTCTGAACTTCTGTTGAAGTTTTCTCTGACTGCGTCTTTGCACATAGCCTGGAACTTTTTCTGTCTGTGAATTATTTTTCTATGACTTTCTTCAGGGTCATTACACTTTCCTGCTTAAGAAAAATAAATTCTTCTAGCTTCTAGTTATTCTTTCTTTTGACAGTATCATTTCTACACCACTGATGTCAATATTTCTTTCTCCACTCCGAGCACTCTGGCAGTGTGAAGACTGAGAGTGGAGGAAGATATAATGTGCTCTCCGGCCTCAGGCTATTCGTTCTGATATTTCTCTGTTATTCAGCATCCCCCGCTCCCACCCGTTCACCTTACTTTTCAATGCGTTGTTATTTGGCAGCATTTGATGGCCAGAACTATATGTTCACTGTGTAAAAATGGCCTTACCTTCTGTCAGAACTACAATGATACACACTTGAAGAAATGCTGATGAAAATTGTCTGAAATGCACTGAACATACGGTGCTGATCAGCAGTTAGAAAACCAATTGTGGTGTATGCTTGGGCATAAATTATTGTCAATTTCTGAGTTCACATGTATAAAGGAATAGAAATAGTTATACGTAAAAATTGTTATATGATAAAAGCGGTAGCGCACATCAATGATTTAAAGACATATTTTTCAATTTTTCAATAAATTCTTACATTAATCCATACAATCAATATTCAAGCACATTAATAATTAAATATAACACTTTTTCTTTAAATTGTGAAACCTTACTCAATATTTAAGAGGCCTTATGTTTTCAACATCTCGGCGTCCTTTCAGTAGAATGGGTGTTGTGAGGATAAATGAGTTGATACATGTACTGGTGGAATGCATTTTGGCAAAACTTGTGCAATCTTTGGCGTAGCCAATTTTGCGTCTAAGAATTTAGACTAATAGTTACAAGTATGTACAGAACTGTAATGATAAAAATATGTTTAAAAGTGAAAAAGTGTGGATTAGCCCTTTGTCCAGCCAAGATTGTGCATCAATCATGAACATATGATACAATTATTAAGATGATCCTATAAATTAATATTTTGACCCAGAAATGTATTTATAATTATTTTTGAGTTACAGGAATATATATGGTATACACTTTTACCCGGGGGGGTGGGTAGGAGTGATTTTTTTCCCTTTATTTTCCAAATTTTCTTAATTGGACATATTTTAAAGAATTAAGTACATTTTTGAAGGGAGTACATGCATTATTCATTGGCCTCCAATAAGTGCATATGTAAACAATAATATCTTTCTATTGTAGTTTATCCAGAGTTCTCAGAAATATTTGCACTTGCAGTGCTATACGTACGGAGGGGGCTTGTAGACTTAAGCGTTCATGAATCCATCTTGAGGAATCTGGATATAGTAACTACAAGGAAATCAGAAAAAGTATTTAGAAAACTACTATGGAAATCTGCATCACAAAACACTGGTAAAGAGTAATCTTTAAAGTATGAGCACATCAGTCCACGCCACTGGTAGGTGAAGCTGAAGAGTGCTTGAATGTCACATTCATATCTTTGGAATACCTGTGTTGTATTTTTAAAGACTTCTTCAACTATTTATATCATTATATACGATCCTATGAATAAGAATCATTTGCCTATCCTCCCAGAAAATCTTTGCTACTGGAACTCACCGATGTCTTTTTCTTAGTGCTAGCTGGTTTTCTACAACTTGAATAGTAGTTGAGGGTAGCATACTCCATCAAAGCAGCAAAGACAAATAAGAAGCAAACGGTCACGAAGAGGTCCATGGCTGTCACATAGGAAACACGAGGCAAGGATTTCCTGGCTATGGTGCTGAGTGTGGTCATGGTCAGTACTGTGGTTATGCCTGCACAGGGAACACATACCAAGTTGTGAAAGGGGTCACACAGAATCCCTCCATTGCGACACAGTGTTTTATTTTTATGTGACTGCTTCTTGACATTGCATAAATAGAATACATTTAATTGTAATTGTTTAATTTTGTAAGCAACAGTTCCATAAAATGTTTTATTATAGTCTTCACATTAACATTAAAATACCTGAATTAAGTTAATATCTTCCAGTTTATTCAGTTATTCTCGTACTGTTTGACATTTTGCCTCTTAAATATATTTTTAATGAAAATACAGTTTTCAGTCCCCTGTACTTTCCATCAGTTCATCATCTCACACTTTTTTTCTGCCCAGATAAACCACTTTTTGTCTTCTCCTTCTCTATGCAACTTGTAAACTCTTTTTCTTGAAGACTCAGCACTCTTTCTGAGGCAAACGGCTTCGTAGTACCCCAGGCAGATCTGATAATATGTAGTTTCACTATTCCTGTACCTTCTATGTACCTTACTCTTCTGCTTCTCACAGAGAGTTGCATATGTCTTTGCAGTATGTCTCCCTGAACTGACTGTGTGATCATTAAGAGAAAAACTGTATCTTGCTCATCTTGCTTGCCTATTACCTAATATTGTGCCTAGCATTCTAGGCTTTTCAATAAGTGCTTTGCATAAGTGTATTGATTCTTTGATTAATTAGTTAACTAATCACACGCGATTCAATCTATTTCATATATGTCGGCTAACACTAAAGATTTAATCAAAGACTCTGGAAAAAATTAGGAAAGGGTCATACATGTGATGAAAGAAAAACAAGAAAAGGAAATGGAGTTTACTAAAATGAAGAGTGAAATAACTGGATGATTATCATGTGAAATGATGAGCCTGCAGGAAATTAGAACATGCAAGAGCTGTCAGACAGGCAGGCTAGTGACATAGACAACAGACTCACAAGAATAGACATTTTAACACTCCACCTCTGTGATTTAAAGGGAGTACTATAAAGTACCTGCCCAGAAGTACTAATCAGGGATCAGGTATACGTGACAGATGCACACACATCAGATACCAGGTTTGCAGTTTGCATCCCAGCTACAGTTTAGTGCATATCTGGCCTGGCAATCAGCAAAGGCCAGTTGTAGAATAAATCAAACAGCACAGCATAAACAGCTTGAGTAGGTGTACAAGATAATGAACTAGAAGTCAACGGCTTCAGCCTTGCTCTTGGCTTTTCAACATTTGGTCATATAAAGTTACCTTGTTTAAAATGAGTTTCTTTAATCAATTCAGTGAAAATAGGATGCCAGGCTCTCCATGTTGTAGGTGAGCAAGTTGTGAAATTTTTGTAAAAATGATTTGTAAATTTGAAAAGTCTACACTGTTGACAGGTATTTTTATGAAAGAAGATTTCACAATAAATATATGTCCAATTTAATTTTTTAAAAAAGTGTTGACCATGTCATCTCTACAGAATTTATAAGTAGGTATTTTTCAGTAAAATTGGGTATTTTTACCTAACTTCTTCAAAACTTTTTTCTCATGTTTTGGAACACCAGGTGCAGTTATGTTATACATCTTCATACTGTCTCAAAGATCACTGAGGCTCTGTTCATTTTAAATATTTTGATTCCCTCTTTTCTTCTGATTAGTTAAATTTTATATGATGGTTTTCAATTATACATGACTTTTTTCCCCTGCCATTTTTCAATCTGCTCTTAAGCTCATCTAGTGATTTTTTTTCAATTCGACTATTATACATTTAACTCTAGAATTTCTTTTTTAATATACTACATCAGCTATTATCCATCTGGTCATCTGGTAATTCATTATTTTATTTTAAATCCTTGAATATTTGTAATCATACATGCTTTTACACATAGTTTCCTGTAATTGATATTTAATCTCATAGCGTTGTGGTCAGAAAAGATACTTGATACAATTTCAATTTTCTTAAATTTACCAAGGCTTGATTTGTGACCCAAGATATGATCTATCTTGGAGAATGTTCCATGAGCAATTCAGAAAAATGTATATTCTGTTGTGTTTGATCAAATGTCCTATCTGTTGATTCAACATCAGAGTTGCATTTTTTTTACATCTTTATTGGAGTGTAATTGCTTCACAATGGTGTGTTAGTTTCTGCTTTATAACAAAGTGAACCACTTATACATATGTTCCCATATATCTTCCCTCTTGCGTCTCGCTCCCTCCCACCCTCTTTATCCTACCACTCTAGGTAATCACAAAGCACAGAGCTAATCTCCCTGTGCTATGCGGCTGCTTCCCACTAGCTATCTATTTTATGTTTCGTAGTGTACGTTTGGGAGTGTATTTTACGTTTGGCCTGCAGTTTTCTTTCTTTGTGACGTCCTTGTCTGCTTTTGGTATCAGGGTGATGGTGGCTTCGTAGAATGAGTCTGGGAGTGTTCCACCCTCTGCTATATTTTGGAAGAGTTTGACAAGGATAGGTGTCAGCTCCTCTCTAAATGTTTCAAAGTGCCTGTGAAGCCATCTGGTCCTGGACTTTTGTTTGTTGGAAGATTTTTAATCAAAGTTTCAATGTCAGTGCCTGTGGTTGTTCTGTTAATATTTTCTATTTCTTCCTGATTCAGCGTTTGCAGGTTGTGCAACTTAAGAATTTCTTCGTTTCTTCCAGGTTGTCTATTTTATTGGCGTAGAGTTGTTTGTAGTAATCTTTCATCTTTTGTATTTCTGCAGTCAGTTTTTACTTCTCCATTTTCGTTTATAATTCTATTGATTTGAGTCATTTCCCTTTTTTGCTTGATGAGTTTGGCTAATGGTTTATAAGTTTTATCTTCGCAAATAACCAGGTTTTAGTTTTATTGATCTTTGCTATCGTTTTCTTCATTTTTTTTTCATGTATTTCTCACCTGCTCTTTATGATTTCTTTCCTTCTGCTAACTTTGGGGTTCTTTTGTTCTTCTTTTTCTAATTGCTTTAGGTGCAAGATTAGGTTGTTTAACCTTTTCAATAAGTGGTGCTGGGAAAACTGGACAGGTACATGTAGAAGTATGAGATTAGATCACTCCCTAACAGCATGCAGAAAAATAAGCTCATAATGGATTAAAGACTTAAATGTATGGCCAGAAACTTTCAAACTCTTAGAGGAAAACATACACAGAAGACTCTAAGACTAAGTCACAGCAAGATCCTTTTTGACCCACCTCCTTGAGAAATGGAAATAAAATCAAAAATAAATGGGACCTAATGAAACTTCAAAGCTTTTGCACAGCAAAGGAAACCATAAACAAGACCAAAAGACACCCCTCAGAATGGGAGAAAATATTTGTCAATGAAGCAACTGACAAAGGATTAATTTCCAATATTTACAAGTAGCTCATATCATACAAGTAGCTCAATATTTACATGTAGCTCAATAACAAAAAAAAAAACCAAACAACCCAATCCAAAAATGGGCAGAAGACCTAAATAGACATTTCTCCAAAGAAGATATACAGGTTGCCTACAAACACATGAAAGAATGCTCAACATCATTAATCATTAGAGAAATGCAAATCAAAACTAAAATGAGATATCATCTCACACCAGTCAGAATGGCCATCATCAAAAAATCTAGAAACAATAACTGCTGGAGGGGGTGTGGAGAAAATGGAACACTCTGTACTGCTGGTGGGAATGTGAATTGGTACAGGCACTATGGAGAACAGTATGGAGGTTCCTTAAAAAACTACAAATAGAACTGCCATATGACCCAGGAATCCCACTACAGGGCATATACCCTGAGAAAACCATAATTCAAAAAGATCATGTACCAAAATGTTCGCTGCAGCTCTATTTACAATAGCCAGGAGATGGAAACAACCTAAGTGCCCATTGTCGATGGATAAAGATGTGCCACACAATGGAATGCAATGGAATATTACTCAGCTATAAAAAGAAACGAAATTGAGCTAATTGTAATGAGGTGGCTAGACCTAGAGTCTGTCATACAGAGTGAAGTAAGTCAGAAAGAGAAAGACAAGTACCGTATGCTAACACATATATATGGAATTTAAGGGAAAAAAATGTGAAGAACATAGGGGTAAGACAGGAATAAAGACACAGACCTAGTTGAGAACGGCCTTGAGGATATGGGGAGGGGGAAGGGTGAGATGTAACAAAGCGAGAGAGAGGCATGGACGTATATACACTACCAAACGTAAGATAGATAACTAGTGGGAAGCAGCCGAATAGCACAGGGAGATCAGCTCAGTGCTTGGTGACAGCTTGGAGGGGTGGGATAGGGAGGGTGAGAGGGAGGGAGACGCAAAAGGGAAGAGATATGGCTACATACGTATATGTATAACTGACTCACTTTGTTATAAAGCAGAAACTAACACACCATTGTAAAGCAATTATAGCCCAATAAACATGTTAAAAAAAATACAAGAAAGCCTTGCCTAAATGAAAAAAAAAATTAGGTTGTTTATTCGAGATGTTTCCTGTTTCTTAAATTAGGATTCTATTGCTATAAATTTCCCACTTAGATCTGCTTTTGCTGCATCCCATAGGTTTTGGTTCGTTTTGTCTCCATTTTCATTTGTTTCTAGGTATTTTTTTATTTCGTCTTAGATTTCTTCAGTGATCACCTCGTTATTAAGTAGTGTATTATTTAGCCTCCATGTGTTTGTATTTTTTACAGATCTTTTCCTGTAATTGATAGCTAGTCTCATGGCGTTGTGGTCAGAAAAGATAATTGATACCACTTCAATTTTCTTAAATTTACTAAGGCTTGATTTGTGACCCAAGATATGATCTATCCTGGAGAATGTTCCATGAACAATTCAGAAAAATGTATATTCTGTTGTGTTTGATCGAATGTCCTATAAATATCAAATCCATCTTGTTTAATGTATCATTTAAAGCTTGTGTTTCCTTATTTATTTTCATTTTGGATGATCGGTCCTTTGGTGAAAGTAGGGTGTTAAAGTCCCCTACTATGAATGCGTTACTGTTGATTTCCCCTTTTATGACTGTTAGTATTTGCCTTATGTGTTTAGGTGCTCCTAATTTGGGTACATAAATATTTACAATTGTAATATCTTCTTCTTGGATAGATCCCTTGATCATTATGTAGTGTCCGTCTTCGTCTCTTCTAATAGTCTTTATTATAAAGTCTATTTTGTCTGATATGAGAATTGTTACTCCAGCTTTCTTTTGGTTTCCACTAGCATGTCTCTAGGTCTGTTATGGGTCTCTTGTAGACAGCATATACATGGGTTTGTTTTTGTATCCATTCAGCCACTCTGTGTCTTTTGGTGGAGCATTTAAACCATATAAATAAGGTAATTATCGATATGTATTATCGATATGTATGTTCCTATTCTTATTTCTTAATTGTTTTGTGTTTGTTATTGTAGGTCTTTTCTTGCCTTGTGTTTCTTGCCTAGAGAAGATTCTTTAGCATTTGTTGTAAAGCTTGTTTGGTGGTTTTGAACTCAGTTTTTGCTTGTGTGTAAATGTTTTAATTTCTCCATCAAATCTGAATGATACCCTTGCTGGGTAATCTTGGTTGTAGGATTTTCTCCTTCATCACTTTAAATATGTCCTGCCAGTCCCTTCTGGCTTGCAGAGTTTCTGCTGAAAGGTCAGCTGTTAACCTTATGGGGATTCCCTTGTGTGTTATCTGTCTTCCCCTTGCTGCTTTTAATATGTTTTCTTTGTATTTAATTTTGACAGTTTGATTACTATGTGTTTTGGCGTGTTTCTCCTTGGATTTATCCTGTATGGGACTCTGTGCTTCCTGGACCTGATTAACTATTTCCTTTCCCATATTAGGGAAGTGTTCAACTATAATCTCTTCAAATATTTTCTCAGTTCCTTTCTTTTTCTCTTCTTCTTCTGGAACACCTACAATTTGAATATCGGTTTGTTTAATGTTGTCCCAGAGGTCTCTGAGACTGTCCTCAGTTCTTTTCTTTCACTTTATTCTGCTCTGCAGTAGTTATTTCCACTACGTTATCTTCCAGGTCACTTTTCCGTTCTTCTGCCACAGTTTTTCTGCTATTGATCCCTTCTAGAGTATTTTTAATTTCATTTATTGTGTTCTTCATCGTTGCTTGTTTTCTCTTTAGTTCTTCTAGGTCCTTGTTAAATGATTCTTGCATTTTTTTTCTATCCTATTTCCAAGATTTTTGATCATCTTTACTATCATTATTATAAATTCCTTTTCAGGTAGACTGCCTATTTCCTCTTCATTTGTTAGGTGTAGTGGGATTTTATCTTTCTCCTTCATCTGCTGTGTATTTTTCTGTCTTCTCATTTTGCTTATCTCACTGTGTTTGGGGTCTCCGTTTTGCTGGAGGCAGGTTCATAGTTCCCATTCTTTTTGATGTCTGTCCCCAGTAGCTAAAGTTGGTCCAGTGGATTGTGTAGGCTTACTGGTGGAGGGGAGTGGTGCCTGTGTTCTGGTGGATGAGGCTGGATCTTGTCTTTCTGGTGGGCAGGTCCACATTTTGTGGTGTGTTTTGAGATGTGTGTGGACTTACGATTTTAGGCGGCCTCTCTGCTAATGGGTGGGGTTGTGTTCCTATCTTGCTACTTGTTTGACATAGGGTGTCCAGCAGTGTAGCTTGCTGGTCGTTGAGTGAAGCTGGGTGCTGGTGTTGAGATAGATATCGCTGGGAGATTTTCGCCATGTGATATTATGTGGAGCTGGGAGGTCTCTTGTGGACCAGTGTCCTGAAGTTGCCTCTCCCACCTCAGAGGCACAACACTGACTCCTGGCTGCAGCACCAAGAGCCTTTCATCCACACGGCTCAGAATAGAAGGGAGACAAAAGAAAGAAAGAGGAAAAAAAGGAAGAAAGAAAGAAAGAAGATAAAAGGAAAGAAAATAAAGTAACATAAAATAAAATAAAGTTATTAAAAAATAATTATTAAGAAAATTTTTTTAAAAAAATAAAAAAACAAAACAAAAAACCTGACGCATAGAACCCTAGGACAAATGGTGAAAAGAAAGCTATACAGACAAAATTTCACACAAAAACATCCAGCTACACGTGACCAAAAGAGAAGGGAAAAAAACGGTAAATCTTGCTCTCAAAGTCCACCTCCTCAATTTGGGATGATTCGTTCTCTATTCAGGTATTCCAAAGTTGCACAGTTGATGTTGGAGATTATTCCGCTGCTTCTGAGGCTGCTGGGAGAGATTTCCCTTTCTTTTCTTTGCACAGCTCCCGTGTTTCGGCTTTAGATTTGGCCCCGCCTCTGCTTGTAGGTCGCTGGAGGACCTGTTCTTTGCTCAGATAGGACGGGTTAAAGGAGCCGCTGATTAGGGGGCTTTACTCACTCAGGCCGGGGGGATGGAGGGGTTACGGAGTGCGGGGCGATCTTGCGGTGGCAGGGGCTGGCGTGACGTTGCACCAGCCTGAGGTGCCCTGTGCGTTCTCCCGGGGAAGTTGTTCCTGGATCCCGGGACCCTGGCAGAGGAGGGCTGCACAGCCTCCAGGGACGGGAGGTGTGGAGAGTGACAGATGCTCGCACAGTTTTCTTAGTGGTGGCAGCAGCAGCCTGAGCATCTCTTGCCCACCTCTGGAGCTCCTTTAAGCGGAGTTCTTAATCCCCTCTCCTCACGCACCAGGAAACAAAGAGGGAAGAAAAAGTCTCTTGCCTCTTCGACAGGTCCAGACTTTTCCCCGGACTCCCTCCCAGCTAGCCGTAGTGCAGTAACCTCCTCATGCTGTGTTCACGCCACCAGTCCTCTCCCTGCCCTCCGACTGAAGCCCGAGCCTCAGTTCCCAGCCCCGCCAGCCCTGGCGGTTGAGCAGAAAAGCCTCTCGGGCTGGTAAGTGCCGGTCGGCACCGATCCTCTGTGCTGAAATCTCTCTGCTTTGCCCTCTGCACCCCTGTTGCTGTGCTCTCCTCTGCGGCTCCGAAGCTATCCCCCGCTGCCACCTGCAGTCTCCACCCGCAAAGGGGCTTCTAGTGTGTGGAAACCTTTCCTCCTTCAAGGCTCCCTCCCACTGGTGCAGGTCCCGTCCTTATTCTTTTGGCTCTGTTTATTCTTTTTTCTTTTGCCCTACCCAGGTACGTGGGGACTTTCTTGCCTTTTGGGAGGTCTGAGGTCTTCTGCCAGCGTTCAGTGGGTGTTCTATATGAGCAGTTCCACATGTAGATGTATTTCTGTTGCATCTCTGGGGAGGAATGTTATCTCTGCATGTTACTCTTCCGCCATCTTCCGCTTCTCTTCCCAGAGTTGCATTTTGATGTTGACTTTTTTCTTTGATCAAGAGTCACATTTACTTAATTCTTAGAAAGTCTATTAATTTTTTACTGTATACACAATATTGTAGATGATACCTCATAAAGAGCATTGACAGTTATTTTTTTTAAAAGAATGTTGAATGCTTTCTTATAATTGATTTAATGCTGGTGCTTTTGATCTTGTCATAGAATGATTTAAGCTTTATCTAAAGTAGGCACAACCATTCTGGTGTCAACCAAATATCCTGGTGTTAATGACATTTCTCCACTCTTCTGGTCTGTAACTCTATTAATGGCAAACACTGTGTATTTCTGGTATATTTATCCTCTTAATACTACAATGGTGACACTATTTTTTTTTTTTTTTCTGTACGCGGGTCTCTCACTGTTGTGGCCTCTCCCTTTGCGGAGCACAGGCTCCGGACACGCAGGTCCAGCGGCCACGGCTCACGGGCCCTGCCGCTCCACGGAATATGAGATCTTCCTGGACCAGGGCACGAACCCACGTCCCCTGCATCGGCAGGTGGACTCTCAACCACCTGTGCCACCAGGGAAGCCCCTACAATGGCCACACTTTGATAGGACTTTCATAGTCTCAAGTTGTGAGCTACTTATTGAAGGCATGCTCACTATGACACCCTAATATGTAATTGTAAGGTCATAACCTCAAGAAAAGTTACAAAATTTGTGTTATGCTTTTGCCAGCTGATTTACTAATTCTTTCATGTATTTTCTGTTCAGCATGCAAAACTAATATTGGCAGAGGATACTAAAGGCTAATTTTGTTCAAAAAGTACTTTGTTGTTAAACGATTTTTAAAAGCCAACAGAAAATGTTCAATGTAATATAGAAGACTGTAAATATTTTAAAATTTAAGCAGTTCCCTTTTTTCTGAAAGAAATTTGAGGGGAACCTTTATATGCTACATTGCCTGTGTTAATAAAATATGGAAAGGCAAAATTCCTATCATTAAAAAAAAACATATACAACATGTTGCACAATCACAATCTTAAAACCACCGAAATTTAATGTTTTCTTAAGAGGACTTTGGTTGCCAGAAAAAAATTCATGAGAAGAATTTTTAGGTTATAGATAGGTAAAATAATATAGAAAGTTTAACCTCAAATTTTAAGTGGCACACATGGAATTCTACAGTCAGGAAGAACAGTCTAAATTATCTACCTAAAAACAAGCATGAATCAAGTAGCCTTCAAATTAGATCAGTTACATTTGAGCTAGGCTTTTTATTGAAAATATTTTTATGAATACTTCTATGTTAAACAAAATGGTAGCAAAGATTTTTTGAAACTCACCTAATGCTGTTCTTGCTGGTGTAGCATCTTTTTTGATCCAAAATGATACCCAGGATAAAACCACAGTCAGTATACAAGGAATGTATGTTTGAATAGTGAAGTATCCCATTCTTCTACTCAATTCAAAATATATAGTCATGACAACATAATCACCTGTAATAAAACATTGTCAAAATTAACTTTCTTGTGTTAAAATAATTCAAAGAAATAAATTATTAAAACATTTTGTTAAATGAATAACGGATAAATATATTCAAGTACAACATTCATCAAACTGGGGAGTCAAAATTCTGGGGCTCTTAATTTTTATCATATCCGTGGTCCTGTGAGGCATTTTACTGTAAAAGGCACAAAAAGATATGTATTAATTAGAAGTGATAGATATGCACATTTATTCCACAGGAGATCATTATCTAATGTTCAGCTGTATGTTGCATGCTTAAAATCAAGGATAACAAATCAACCCTCAAGTAAATCCATTTTCATTTTGCTTTCTTAACAGTAATAGATGTACACATAAACTTTCAAAACTAAACTCCTGTAACAAATTTATATTTCTATTTTTTAGTATGAATTGCATCTTGCTACCACTGTAAATTTTCAAAACTTTATTATGGTCTAGTTGTGACCCAGGTTAAGCCACCCCAAAATGTGTCTAAATAGCATATTGATTATTTTGAATTAAAGTTACTTAAGAAATGCCAACATAAGAGGGACACTCTGACTCTCCTCTCTGTATCTGAAAGCAGAAAAAAAAATCTCTCATGTGAAAGGGGCACTCCCCGCATCTAGAGGTAGGACTTCCTTATCACAAAGAAGCCTGTATAAAAAACTTTGTCCCGTGTCAATTTTACAATTAGTCCAGCCACAAGAACTCAAGGGGGGATGATGGGGAATTACTCCGTCCCCAACAGTCTACACCATTCTGCATGAAATGCCCCTTGCACCTATATTCTTTGCACTACTGGTCTCCCCAGGTCCTCTGATTTGCCAAGATCCTTCCTCAATTGCTGCTGCATCCCTTCCCTACTGCCTAAGATGCTTTTCTTTTCCTATCACTTGCATCCAGATAGTTACAAGTCAACTTTGAAGCGCAGCTTAGAAATCATTTAGCCTGCCAGGAAGCGTTCCTTATCTGTTCCTAACAACTGCAATAAAGTTATTTCTATAATTACCTATAAAAACAATGTTGTCTTAAGAACAATAAATTAGTTGGGTTATAGAATATATGTCTTTTATCAATGTTACTTGGTAAGCAATCAACTGGTAATTGTTTAATGAAAAGATCACCATGAAAGTCCCATTTTTACTTAAAAATATTGATAGGGAAAGCATATTAAGCCAGTATAAAATTATACCTCTCATTAAATTAGAATATTTATTGAGGAATGTGGTGTTCTGTTTTAGCAATATTCAGGATGGCTGATAGAACAATTATTGAGATCATTTTTCCAAGAAACATTTAAATATTTTAGCAAATTCCAGTATAAAAGAATCCGAATGATTAACCTGAAGCAATAAATAAAACCCACAAATATAGTTTTCTAAGTAATATGAAAGTCAAGTTACATCATTTCCTTGGGAAATTTTATTGAATTATGTGTGATATTTAAATGTTTATGAATTTACAGAAAACAGTAGACAGAAAAGCAAAACCTAATAAATCACCCTAACTGTTATGAACACACCCAAGTGGAATATACAAAGAGTTGAATAATTTCTTCAACCACCATTGTCATTTCCTAAGATAAACAGTAGGACAACTCCAGAGTAGGCACATAATTCATTTTAGCAAATACATCCTCTTTGGCCTAACCTGAGGTGAACAGGTACCCCAAATCTTGGGTTCAGAATACCCCTTTGCCTAACTCAGAGGTCTGCCTGAACGTCCCACTGTCAGGTGTGAAAGTAGGAAGGGACAGTCAAGGACACATTTTGAAGCCAGATTATTTTCAAATAACTTCTTTTTTCTTTCTTTCTTCTTTCTTTCATTCTTTTTTTTTCTTTGTTCTTTCTTCCTCTTTCATTCTTTCTTTCTTTCTTATTTTTGGCTGTGTTGGGTCTTCATTGCTGCACGGATGCTTTCTCTAGTTGCATGTAGAATCTTCCTTGACCAGGGCTCAAACCCGTGTCTCCTGCATTGGCAGGAGGATTCTTAACTATTGCACCACCAGGGGAAGTCCTGGCTCTTGGTGAGGTTCTGGGACACACCACAGAAACTGGTTCCAGAGAACCCCCTCGTTCCTATTTTCCAGCTTCTACTTGGAGAAGCGGGGGCAGGAAGAATTGTGATTTCCGGCTTCACTGGCCCCTACAGGAAGACCAACGAAAAGCCAATATGCTACTCATCCCAAATTGGCTAGGGCAAAAGAAATAAGGAAAAATAGAGACAAAAGAGTAGGGATGAAACCTGCACCAGTGAGAAGGAGCTGTGAAAGAGGAAAGGTTTCCACACCCTAGGAAGCCCCTTCACGGGCGGAGACTGTGGGTAGCGGAAGGTGGAAGGCTCGTAGCCAGGGAGGAGAGTGCAGCATCAGGGGTTCAGAGGGCAAAGCAGAGAGATTCCCACACAGAGGATCAGTGACGACCAGTTCTCACCAGCCTGAGAGGCTTGTCTGCACACTCGCCAGAATGGGTGGGGGTGCGAGCTGAGTTTCAGGCTTCGGTCAGATCCCAGGGAAAGGTTTGGGTTGGCTGCATGAACACAGCCTGAAGGGAGCTAATGCAACATTGCTGGCCAGGAGGGAGTCCGGGAAAATGTCTGGAGCTGCTGAAGAACCGTTTTTTTTGCTTGTTTCCTGGTGTGCAAAGAGAGGGGATTAGGAGTGCCGCTTAAAGGAGATTCAGGGATGGGCGCAAGCCACGGCTATTAACGCACACCTCAGAGACAGGAATGAGATGCTAAGGCTGTAGCCACCAAGAAGCTTGTGTGGAAGCACAAGTCACTCTCCACACCTCTTGTCCCAGGAGCCTGTGCAGCCCACCACTGCCAGGGTCCTGTAATACAGGGACCACTTCCCCTGAAGAACACACGGCGCACCTCAGGCTGTTGTAATGTCATGCTGGCCTCTGCCGTTGCAGGCTCGCTCCGCTTTCTGTACCTCTCCCGCCACCCGGGTTGAGTGAATCAGAGCCCCCGAATCAGCTGCTACTTAAACCCTGTCCTATCTGAGCGAAGTACAGATGCCTGCCCTCAGGCGACCTCCATGCAGAGTGGATTAAATATCCACAACCAACTTGATGTACCGTGTACCTGTGGAGTACCTGAATAGACAACGTATCATCCCAAATTGACAAGGTGGACTTTGCGAGCAAAGATTATATATATATATATATATATATTTTTTTTTTTTCTTTATTCTCTTTTGTGAGTACGTATGTGGAGGCTTCTGTGTGTCATTCAGTCGGTATAACTTTGCTTTTAACATTTATCCAAGAGTTCTGTCTGTTTTTTGTTTTTGTATAGTTTTTAGCACTAGTTATCATGGTGGACCTGATTTTTAGTGTGTTTGTTCTTTCTTTTCTTTTTTTATTACTTAAAACATTTATAAAATAATTTTTTATTTTGCAGTCTAGTAACATTTTATTTTACCTTTTTCTTTCTTCTTTCTTTTTTCTCAATTTTATTCTGAACCGTGTGGATGACAGGCTCTTGGTGCTCCAGCAAGACTTAACGGATGTGCCGTTGAGGTGGGAGAGCCAAGTACAGGACACTGGCCCACAAGAGACCTCCAAGCTCAACGTAATATAAAAACAGTGAAAATCTCCTACAGATCTCCACCTCAACACAAAGACCCAGCTACACTCAACGACCAGAAAGCTACAGTGCTGGACACCCCATACCAAACAACTAGCAATACAGGAACACAACACCATCGACTAGCAGAGAGGCTGTCTATAACCATAATAATACCATGGACACCACAAAACAAACCACCAGGGCAGACCAGCCAACCAGAAAAACAAGATCCTGCCTCATTCACCAGAACACAGTCACTATCACCTCCACCAGGAAGTCTACACAACCCACTGAACCAAACTTAACCACTGGGGACAGACACCAAAAACAGCAGGAACTAGCAACCTGCAGCCTGCGAAAAGGAGACCCCAAACACAGTAAGTTAAGCAAAATGAGTAGACAAACACACAGCAGGTGAAGGAGCAAAGACAAAAGCCACAAGATGTAACAGATGAAGAGGAAATAGGCAGTCTACCTGAAAAATAATTCAGAAAAATGATAGTAAAGATGATCCAAAACCTTGTAAATAAAATGGAGAAAATACACGAAACGTTTAACAAGGAAATAGAAGAACCAAAAAGCAAACTGTGATGAACAACACAATAAATGAAATTAAAAATTCTCTAGAAGGGATCAATAGCAAAATAACTGAGGCAGAAACATGGATCTGTCACCTTCAAGATAAAACAGTGTAAATACCACAGATCATAATAAAGAAAAAAGAATGAAAAGAATTGAGGACAGTCTCAGAGACTTCTGGGACATTAAATGCACCAGCATTCGAATTATAGGGGTCACAGAAAAAGAAAAGATAAAGAAAGTTAGAAAATATTTGACGGGATTACAGTTGAAAACTTCCTTAATATGGGAAAGGAAATAGTTAAGTCCAGGAGCACAGAACGTCCCATTCAGGATAAATCCAAGGAGATACATGCCAAGACACATATTAATCACACTATCAAAAATTAAAGAAAAAACTTTAAAAGCAGCAAGGGAGAAACAATGAAAAACACACAAAGGTATCCCCTTAAGATTAACAGCTGATCTCTCAGCAGAAACTCTACAAGAAGAGACTGGCAAGACATATTTAAGGTGATGACAAGGGAAAATCTACAACCAAGATTACCCAGCAAGGATCTTATTCAGATTTGCCAGAGGAAAACCTTTATAGACAAGCAAAAGCTAAGAGAATTCAGCACCACCAAAACAGCTTTACAACAATTGCTAAGAAATGTCTCTAGGCAGGAAACACAAGTGGAGGGAAAGAACTACTATAAAAAACCCAAACAATTAAGAAAATGGTATGAGGAACATACATATCGATAATTACATTAAATGTAAATGGATTAAATGTTCCAACCAAAAGACACAGAAAGGCAGAATGGATAGAAAAACAAGACCCATATGTATGCTATCAACAAAGGACCCACTTCAGACCTAGGAATACTAAAGAATGAAAGAGAGGGGATGGAAAAAGATATTCCATGCAAATGGAAATCAAAAGGAAGTTGGAGAGGAAATTCTCATGTCAGACAAAATAGACTTTAAGACAAACACTACATAATGATCAAGGGTTCGATCCAAGAATATATAACAATTGTAAATATTTATGTACCTAACATAAGAGCACCTCAATATATAAGGTAAATACTAACAGCCACAAAAGGGGAAATCGACAGTAACAAATCATAATAGGGGACTTTAACACCCCACTTTCACCAAAGGACAGATCAGTCAAATGAAAATAAATAAGGAAACAGAAGCTTTAATAGATATATTAAACAAGATGGACTTAATTGATAATTTTAGGACATTCCATTAAAAAACAACAGAATACACATTCTTCTCAAGTACTCATGGATCATTCTCCAGGATAGATTGTATCTTGGGTCACAAATCAAGCCGTGGTATATTTAAGAAAAGTGAAATCATATCAAGTATCTTTTCTGACCACAACGCTCTGAGACTAGATATAAGTTACAGGCAAAAATCTGTAAAAAATACAAACTTATGGAAGCTAAAGAAAACACTACACAATAACCAAGAAATAACTGAAGAAATCTAAGAGGAAATCAAAAAGCACATAGAAACAAATCACAATGAAAACAAGACGACCCAGAACTTACCGGATGCAGCAAAATAAGTTCTATAAGGAAGTTTATAGCAATACAATCCTACCATAAGAAACAGGAAACATCTCAAATAAACAACCTAACCTTGCACCGAAAGCAATTAGAGAAAAGAGAACAAAAAATCTCCACAGTTAGCAGAAGGAAAGAAATCATAAAGACCTCATCAGAAATAAATGAAAAAGAAATGAAGGAAATGATAGCAAAGATCAATAAAACTAAAAGCTGGTTCTTTGAAAAGATAAACAAAATTGATAAACCATTAGCCATACTCATGAAGAAAAATAGGGAGGACGCTAGTAAATACAATTAGAAATGAAAAAGAAATAACAACCGACATTGCAGAAATTTAAAGGATCATGAGCGATTACTACAAGCAACTATATCCAATGAAAAGGACGACCTGGAAGAAATGAACAAATTCTTAGAAAGGTACAACATTCAGAGACTTAAAAAGGCAGAAATAGAAAATATGAATAGACCAATCACAAGCACTGAAATTGAAACTGATTAAAAACCTTCCAACAAACAAAATCCCAGGACCAGTTGGCTTTACAGTTGAATTCTATGAAACATTTAGAGAAGTGCTAACACCTATCCTTCTCAAACTCTTCCAAAATATTGCAGAGAGAGAAACATACCTAAACTCATTCTACGAGGCCACCATCACCCTGATACAAAAACCAAAGATGTCACAAAGAAACCTACAGGCCAATACCACTGATGAACGTAGTTGCAAAAATCCTCAACAAAATACTAGCAAACAGAATCCAACAGCACATTAAAAAGATCATACATCATGATCAAGTGGAGTTTATTGCAGGAATGCAAGGAATCTTCAATATATGTAAAGCAATCAATACGAAACACCATATTTATTAACAAAATGGAGAAAAACCATATGATCATCTCTATAGTTGGAGAGAAAGCTTTCAAATAATTCCACACCCATTTATGATTAAAAAAAAAACCCTCCAAAAAGTAGGCTTAGAGGGAACTTTCCTCAACATAGTAAAGGCCATATATGACAAACCCACAGCCAACATCGACCTCAGTGGTGAAAAACTGAAACCATTTCCACTAAGTTAAGGAACAAAACAATGTTGCCCAGTATCATCACTAATATTTAATATAGCTCTGGAAGTTTTCGCCACAGCAATTGGAGAAGAAAAAGAATAAAAGCAATTCAAATCGGAAAAGAAGAGGCAAACTTCTCACTGTTTGCAGATGACATGATACTATACATAGAGAATCCGAAAGATGGTACCAGAAAAGTACTGAGTTAATGAGTTTGGTCAAGTAGCAGGATACAAAATTAGTTCACAGAAATCTCTTGTATTCCTATACACTAATGATGAAATATCTGAAAGTGAAATTAAGAAAAAACTCCCATTTACCCATTTGCTCTGCAACAAGAGAAGCCACTACATTGAGAAGCCTGCACACCGATATAAATAGTCCCCACTCTCCACCACTAAGGAAAGCCCATGCACAGCAAGGAAGACCCAACACAACCAAAAGTTAAAAAATTAAAAAAAACTCTCCTAATTTCTTCTGTCTTCCCGGCAACTGAGCCCAACGTAATGTTTATTATGTTGCTGCATCCGTTCCTAGTTTACTCATTAATCTTTTATGTTCATCATGTTTTTCTAGTGAGACTGAAAGCTCCTTGCTCCAGTGAATGTTTTTCATACTTTTCTTAACCCTCAATAGCATAAAAATTACTCCGGCTACTACCTCAACTCCACCAGTCCCTCCATTTGCCACTTCCCTTTCTCTTAGGGTTAATTTTAAAACAAGTGTTCAACCTGCCTTCACCTTTCCTTTTGTTTAACATCATCTTGCTTACAACGGAAAAGGAATATCAGTATCAATGTTTGACATTTAAATGTTAGATCACCCAGTTTGGTTACCCTCTTTTGCTCAGGCTTACACCCCAGAAGGCTGCTAGTTCATTTCAAATTCTCCAGGAATGTAATTACATTATTAATTTAAGTGACTATTTTGGTAAAAACTTCCCCCAAACATGTCCCTTTATGTAGTTTCCAAAGTATATTTATATAATTATGATCTTCCATTCTTTTAACCTTATCAATATTTAATATTTAAACATAAATGTTATTTCTCACCTTTACTATTGTGACATTTGTGAAGTTTTCTTTTCTCTGCAGATCAGTTTTTAAAACCTTTCTCCCTGTGTAAATGTAGCACAGCCAGGAGTTTCACAAGCCCAGATTCAAACAACCGTGGATCGAAAATATTTGAAAAATATTTTTTCCAGAAAGTTAAAAAAAGCAAACTTGAATTTGCCTTGCACGGAAAAGGACAATTGAACCTTGAGCAACAGGAGTTAGGGGCACCAACCCTCCATTCAGTTGAAGCTCCATATATACGTGCTCTTCAGTATATATGGTTCTCTGATTCCTTCGCATCTGCGGTTCTGCATATGGGGATTCAACAAACTGGGATTGTGTAGTACTGTATAGTACTTACTACAAGGAAATCCAAATATAAGTGAACATGTGCAGTTTAAACTGTGTTGTTCAAGGGTCAACAATTTACATAGCATTCATATTCTATTTACAACTGTTTAGCATTTACTTTGTATTAGGTATTATAAGTAATTTAGAGATGATTTAAAGTATACAGGAAGATGTAAGTTAAATGCAAATACTATGCCATTTTATGTAATAAGCTTGAGCAACTGGGATTTTGATATCTTTACCTGGAATGACTCACCATGGATATCAAGGGGCAACTATAGTTCCCTATTTAGAATTATATCAAGAATTTAGACTGTTCTTTAAAGATAGTTACATTAATTATTAAAATTTACACTTAACATAGTCATATGAAACAAATTATTGAGTTTTAAAAGCCAATAAATGATTCATATTAACAAATAACTAGATCAGCAGAAAAGCCGACTTGAAACCAATCTAATCCCCAAGACCTGTCAGAAAATAACTAACTGCAAAATAGTGGACCATAGATTCCTATTGTGGAAATTACCAAAAAACAAACAAAAGCCATAAAACAAACAAAAAAAATGTATTTAAAGACATTAATAAAGCATGTCTCTGTATCTAGTTGTAGAACTTGTAGAACTCTCACACTTAGGAAATTGGTTTATATAAATCTGGTCAAGGATGAGAATCTTAGGTTTATAGACATAATGTCAACATAGTCTCAATTTAAAAATATAAGATAATCTTGTCACCCTTTTCCCAATCCCAGTTAAAATACTAAATATTTTTGAGCTTTGAATCAGCTGTTTTGCCTCAAATGTCATTTAAGAATCATGCTGATCCGAATATAATTATTTTAAACATACACAGGAAGAAATCTGCATGAAAGGGAAAGGTATGCCTAAGTCATCAGTGGGAAAAAGTCGGATTTGTTTTTGAGAACTACACTTCTGTAAGTTAACTACTACCTGCAGATGTTTTCACAATTTCTGTGGTGTTTCTGAGGCCCATGAAGTCAAACTGATAAAGCCGCCAGGATTTCTGATCAGCTGCCTCAACCGAATTTTTTCTCCATCTATAAATCATTTCTTCTTTGGGGTAGCCATCTGAAAATGCAGAAAAAAATAACACTTGAAAGATGTAGGTTTGTAAAGCATTAATGTCGAAATTATAATGCTGATCATTTAATAGGAGCTGAAATTTTATCCATGGGCAAAGGTCACCTAACCCAGAAGGTTTCTACTGCAGATCTTCACAATCAGCAAGATATTCCAAGCCACAAGTGTTTCCATCATCTGTATGGACACAACACATATCTTTCACTGTGGAAGGCTTGATTATAGATGACGTTCAAAGAATGCACATGAAAGTACTGGTCAGAGTCTCACTAGCTCCTAAACACCAGGATCTAACAACCTGGCCCACACTCACCAGACCTTCCACCTTTTTCCTGAACTTTGTCCAGATCTCAGGAAAGGTGATTTTACTTTTTTCATTATAAACTTTTATTATAAATAGCTTTTATTATTTCCAACATATTTATTTTTTTATTATTGAAGTGTAGTTGTACAATATGTCATGTGTACAGTATAACGGGTCACAATTTTTTAAAGGTTATAAACTACATTTATAGTTATAAGATACTAGCTATATTTCCTGTGCTGTACAATATATCCTTGTAACTTATACAAAACAGTTTACACGTTTTGATTCCCTAACTTCTATTGCCCTCATTTCCTTCTCCCCACTGGTAACCACTAATGTCTTCTCTAATCTATGTCTGCTTCTCTTTTGTTTGTTGTATTTTTAAATTCTGCACTTGTGATATCATTCATGCAGTATTTGTCTTTCTCTCTCTGACTTATTTCATTTAGCATAATAACTTTAAGAAAGACAATAAGGATTTGAGAGGTCAACTTACTCTGTTATGCTCTTTTAGTCTCCAGTTCTGATCAGTTTGACATTTTCCTGAGACCATTATCCAACTTGTTAGTTACTCTAGAAAAGCAAGATATTTTGGTGTTCTATGCTCAGTGTGGGCAACATGCCCAGAGCTGGGTGTCTTGGATAAGGGTTCTCCCCCACTCCTACTGGTAGTTAGCAGGGTTCTGTTGGCTCCCTAAGCCCAAGCCAGTGATTGGCCCGATGCTTGTTTTTCAACTCCTGGATTCCCTTTCTGAACAGCACTTGGGACCGCAACGTTAAACTCCCCGGAACTCTCTGATGTAATAGAGTACAAGTACGCTTCCTGCTTTCTAACTGTGGATTACTCTGTGAAATTATTGTCAACATTGCAAGGATACTTACTTGCTCTCCCCTAACCGGACAAAGTTGACATCAAGGCATTAGACTCAGCCTGAAGTAACCAAACATTTTACTTGGCCATTAGCCACTGTCTCAATAGATTTATCTCCTCATTAAACTATCAAATTATAAAAGGTACTTTATGCTATAATTCTTTTTTATTTGTTTTGTTAAACAGCTTTATTGAGATATAAAACTGACACATTTAACATACAAGTTTGGTGTTTTTCAGTATACTCTCAGAGTGGTGAAACTGTCACATAAATCTAATTTTAGAGTATTTTTATCATCCCAAAATGTAACCTTAGTCATTAGCATTCACTCCCAACTCCACCTCCTTAACACATATCATGCATTGCTCCCAGACCTAGACAACCACTAATATATTTTCTGTCCATAGGTTTGCCTATTCTAGGCATTTCATATAAATTGAGTCATACTACATGTTATCTTTTATAACTTTCTTTACTTAGCATAATGTATTCAAGGTTCACTCACACTGTAGCACGTCAGTACTTCATTCCTATTTATTGCTCAATAATATTCTGTTGCATGGATATGCATTTTTTAAAATCTATTTGTCATTTGATAGACATTTCGTCTGATCTACTTTTACACTATCATGAATAATGCTGTTAGGAACATTGTGTACAAGATTTTGTGTCAATATGTTTTCAGTTTTCTTCAGAATATACCTAAGAGTGGAACTGTTGGTCATGGGTTTACTCTATATTTAATACTTCTCCAACAGTCATAGAGGTGTCAGGTTGTAACTTACTGTTGTTTAATTTGCATTTCCCAAATGGTTGTTATTGAGGATCTTTCCATGGATTTATTGGTCATATATATGACAAGTTTGCTAGGGTATGTTCACATCTTTTGCTCATTTTTAAATTGGATTTTTTCCCCATATTTTGGAGTTTGGAGCTGTGTATTTTGTATTCAACTCCTTTATCAGACATATGTTTTACAAATATTTTCTGCCATTATGCTGTTTATATTTTTATTTATCCATTTTTCAAAGTTTTATTATAAATTTATTGAGGCAGAGTTTCCTCTTAAGCACTTTGAAGATACCATGTAATTGTCTTTTGGCCCCTATGGTATCTGAAGGGAAATCAGCTGTTAATCATATTGAAACTTAAAAATGATAATTTTTCCCTTGCCTATTTCAAAATTTTCTCTGACTTTTGTCAATTTGACTATGATATGATAAGCGTGGATCTCCTTGAGTTCATTGAAGTTTGTTGAGTTCTTGGATGTATAGACTACTCCTCTGGGACTCCTACTAACTGTATGTTGTTGATCATGGTGTGCCATAGGTTTACGAGTTTTGATACACCTTTTTCCTTTTTTTCCCATTTTTTTCCTGTCTTTGGATAAAATCTACTGGCCTGTCTTCAAGTTTGCTGATCCTTTGTTCTGTCTACTCCAATCTATTTGTTACAGTTTCCTTTAATTTTTGGACACGGGTTGCTGTAGTTCTTCAAAAGTATTTAAGATAGGTGACTTAAGGTCTTTGTCAAGTACATCCAACATCTGGGATTCTTCAAGGATGACTTCTACCGACAGCTTTTATTCCTGTGTATGTGGCATGCTTTCTCATTTGTAGGTTCTGTAAATGTTGATAAAAAATGTCTGGAAATGAGACATTTTACATTTTCGATAATATATTGTGACAACACTGGTATCTGAACCCTCTGTGCGCACCAGGGTTTGTTTTGGTCTTGTTGGGATCTGCGTGTGAAAGCAATTTATGAGAAAACCTTAGTTTTAACTCCTGTGCTTGAGAAATTTCCACAAGGCCAGAGGTGAGTGATAGGGGTCTATAGTTTGTCTATAACAAATCCACCAATGATAACAACTGCTAAAAACTAAACTAAGATAAACATAAAAATCAAGAACTGGTCAGTCGCATCCAGCAAAACCCTAATCTACATTTCCTCCCAAAGTTCCCAGCCTCAATTTTGAGATGATTTGTTGTCTATATAAGTATTACACAGATGCAGTGTACAAGTTGATTGTAGATATTTAATCTGCTTCTCCTGAGGCTGCAGGGAGAAATTTCCTTCTCTTCTTTGTTTGCACAGCCCCTGGGGTTCAGCTTTGGATTTGTCCCAGCCTCTGCATGTTGCTTACCCTCTGGTGTCTGACAGGAGGTGGCTCACTCAATCCAAGGGGAGGGAGTGGTACAGAATGAGGGGTGTGAGCCTGTGACGGCAGAGGCCAGTTTGATGTTACAACAGACTGATCGTACCATGTGTTCTCTCAGAAAAGTGGTCCCTGGATCACGGGACCCTGGCAGTGGTGGGCTACACAGGCTCCCAGGAGGGGAGGTGTGGATAGTGACTTGTACTTGCACACAGGATTCTTGGTGGCTGCACCAGCAACAGGCATTTCTTGCCTGTCTCTGGTGTTCACACTGATAACCGCCGTTTTTGTCCATCTCTGAAGTTCATTTAGGCAGTCCTCTGAATCCCTTCTCATCACACACCCCAAACAATTGTCTCTTGTCTCAGGCAGGTCTAGACTTTTCCTGGACTCCCTCCCAGCTAGCTGTGGCACACTCACCCCCTTCAGGCTGTGTTCACACAGTCAACCCCAGTCATCTTCCTGGGGTCTGAACTCCAAATCCTGAGCCTCAGCTCCTAGCCCCCACCTGATCTTGTGCTTGAACAGATTCGCTTCTCAGGCTGGTGAGAGCTGGTCAGCACCAACTTTCTGTGTGAGGATCTCTCCGCTTTGCCTTCTGCACCCCGGTTGCTACACTCTCCTCTGTGGCTTCCAAGAATACCCCTGCTCACACCCTGTCTCCACCAGTGAATGGGCTTCCCAGTGTGTGGAAATAGTTCCTCCTTCACAGCTCCCTCCCTGAGATGCAGGTCTCATCCTATTCTTTTGTTTCTGTTTTTTCTTTTCTAAGTTAAAGCCCGTATTAATTATCATTAATTTTACATATTACATAATATGTATGCTCTTACATATTATATATCCCCTAACAATTTTATCTCCATTATATCCTATGGTCGCTCCATTAGATCACGAGCTTAATCACCATGCCGCGTGAAACCAGCAACCCGCTCGGCAGGGATCCTTCTTCTCGCACCGGGCCCATATCTCGTGGGGGTAGCTAACAGTGATCTTTATAAGACATCTGGTTCTTACTTCAGGACCATTTTAACTTAAAATTGCCCACTCGTTCCTCTTAAATAAGACATCTCGATGGACTTATGACTAATCAGCCCATGCCTAACATAACTGAGGTTTCATACATTTGGTATTTTTTAATTTTTGGGGGGGGGCTGCACCGACTCAGCTATGGCCTTAAAAAGGCCCTGTCACAGTCAGATAAATTGTAGCTGGACCTGTGTGTATTTTTTATTGGACTAGCACAACCAACAGGTGTTATTTAATTAATGGTTACAGGACATAGTACTCTATTATTGCCCCCGGGCTCAAAAAACTCTATCTCATAGAGGTTTAAACCCCCCTTCCCCCTTACAAAACTGATCGTCTGTTTTAATATTCATCACCCCCCTACAGTGTTTCGTCCCTAGATCTACGCGCACTTTTTTTAATAAATCAATACTAAATCTGACACAAGCCCCATAATGAAATTATACAAATAATTTTCTACTCCACAAGTTAATGTAGCTTAAAATTTTATAAAGCAAGACACTGAAAATGTCTAGATGGGCATTACTGCCCCATCAACACAAAGGTTTGGTCCTGGCCTTTCTATTAGTTTTTAGCAGACTTACACATGCAAGCATCCGCATCCCAGTGAGAATGCCCTCCAAATCATTAAAGACTAAAAGGAGCGGGCATCAAGCACACTACACTAGTAGCTCATAACGCCTTGCTTAGCCACACCCCCACGGGATACAGCAGTGACAAGAATTAGGCTATGAACGAAAGTTTGACTTAGCCATGCTAATTAGGGTTGGTAAATTTCGTGCCAGCCACCGCGGTCATACGATTGACCCAAATTAATAGACACCCGGCGTAAAGAGTGTCAAGGAACGATATAAAAATAAAGTCAAACCTTAATTAAGCTGTAAAAAGCCATAATTAAAATTAAGTTAAACTACGAAAGTAACTTTACCATAAACTGAGTACACGACAACTAAGACCCAAACTGGGATTAGATACCCCACTATGCTTAGTCGTAAACTTAGTCCTAAAACAAGACTATTCGCCAGAGTACTATCGGCAACAGCCCAAAACTCAAAGGACTTGGCGGTGCTTCATATCCTTCTAGAGGAGCCTGTTCTGTAAACGATAAACCACGATTAACCTCACCAATCCTTGCTACTTCAGTCTATATACCGCCATCTTCAGCAAACCCTAAAAAAGGAACGAAAGTAAGCACAACTATTGCACGTAAAAACGTTAGGTCAAGGTGTAACCTATGGATTGGGAAGAAATGGGCTACATTTTCTATAATAAGAACACCCCTTAAACTTAGACGAAAGTTTTTATGAAACCTAAAAACTAAAGGAGGATTTAGCAGTAAATTAAGAATAGAATGCTTAATTGAATAAGGCCATGAAGCACGCACACACCGCCCGTCACCCTCCTCAAGTGCCATAGCAGAGCCCCAGATCGCTAACCCATGCTAAGCAAGCGTACAAGAGGAGACAAGTCGTAACAAGGTAAGCATACCGGAAGGTGTGCTTGGATAAACAAGATGTAGCTTAAACAAAGCATCTAGTTTACACCTAGAAGATTCCACAACTCGTGCACATCTTGAACTATATCTAGCCCATACCCCTCCTCATCACTACTACTACAAGCCAATCAAATAAAACATTTACCATACATCTAAAGTATAGGAGATAGAAATTTAATTATCAATGGCGCTATAGAGAAAGTACCGTAAGGGAAAGATGAAAGAATTATTAAAAGTAGAAAAAAGCAAAGTTTACCCCTTGTACCTTTTGCATAATGATTTAACTAGTAATAATTTAGCAAAGAGACCTTAAGTTAAATTACCCGAAACCAGACGAGCTACTTATGAGCAGTAACTAGAACAAACTCATCTATGTGGCAAAATAGTGAGAAGACTTATAAGTAGAGGTGAAAAGCCTAACGAGCCTGGTGATAGCTGGTTGTCCAAGAAAGGAATTTCAGTTCAACATTAAACAATACTAAAGACCACATTAAGTTTCAACGTATGTTTAACTGTTAGTCTAAAAAGGTACAGCTTTTTAGAAATGGATACAACCTTTACTAGAGAGTAACATAAAACTTAAACCATAGTTGGCCTAAAAGCAGCCACCAATTAAGAAAGCGTTCAAGCTCAACAACAAAAACAAGTTTTAATTTCAACAATAAATAAAATAACTCCTAGCCTGACTATTGGACTAATCTATTTAACTATAGAAGAAATACTGTTAATATGAGTAACAAGAAAAATTTTCTCCTTGCACAAGCTTATATCAGTAACTGATAATATACTGATAGTTAACAGCTAATAAATATAACCCAACACTAAACTATTTATTAATCATACTGTTAATCCAACACAGGTGTGCACTAAGGAAAGATTAAAAAGAGTAAAAGGAACTCGGCAAACACAAACCCCGCCTGTTTACCAAAAACATCACCTCTAGCATAACTAGTATTAGAGGCACTGCCTGCCCAGTGACAATCAAACGGCGGCGGTATCTTGACCGTGCAAAGGTAGCATAATCACTTGTTCTCTAAATAAGGACTTGTATGAATGGCCACACGAGGGTTTTACTGTCTCTTACTCTTAATTAGTGAAATTGACCTCCCCGTGAAGAGGCGGGGATAACACAATAAGACGAGAAGACCCTATGGAGCTTTAATTAATCAACTCAAAAAGCATAAAATAATACCACCAAGGGATAACAAAGCTTTATATGAGCTGACAATTTCGGTTGGGGTGACCTCGGAGTATAAAAAACCCTCCGAGTGATTAAAACTTAGGCCTACCAGCCAAAGTATAGTATCACTTATTGATCCAAAATTTTGATCAACGGAACAAGTTACCCTAGGGATAACAGCGCAATCCTATTCTAGAGTCCATATCGACAATAGGGTTTACGACCTCGATGTTGGATCAGGACATCCTAATGGTGCAGCAGCTATTAAGTGTTCGTTTGTTCAACGATTAAAGTCCTACGTGATCTGAGTTCAGACCGGAGTAATCCAGGTCGGTTTCTATCTATTACGCATTTCTCCCAGTACGAAAGGACAAGAGAAATAAGGCCAACTTTAAAAAAGCGCCTTCAAACAATTAGTGACCCAATCTCAACCTAATAATCTAGCGCAAATATACCCTACCCAAGATCAGGGCATTGGTGAAGTGGCAGAGTACGGCAATTGCATAAAACTTAAGCTTTTATACCCAGAGGTTCAAATCCTCTCTTCAACAAATGTTTATAATTAACATTTTAACACTCATTCTTCCTATTCTTTTAGCTGTAGCATTTCGAACATTAGTAGAACGCAAAATCCTAGGCTACATACAATTCCGAAAAGGACCAAACATCGTAGGCCCATATGGCCTACTACAACCCTTCGCCGATGCAATCAAACTATTCACTAAAGAACCCTTACGACCAGCCACATCTTCCACCACCATATTTATAATTGCACCCGTACTTGCACTAACCTTAGCTCTCACAATATGAGCTCCCCTACCCATACCACACCCACTCATCAACATAAATCTAGGAGTACTCTTCATACTAGCAATATCAAGCCTAGCTGTCTACTCTATCCTATGATCCGGATGAGCTTCCAATTCAAAATACGCTCTAATCGGAGCCCTACGAGCAGTAGCACAAACAATCTCATACGAAGTAACATTAGCTATTATTCTATTATCTGTACTTCTAATAAACGGCTCCTTCACTCTATCTACACTAAACACTACACAAGAAAAACTATGACTGCTCTTCCCCTCATGACCACTAGCTATAATGTGATTTATCTCCACCTTAGCAGAAACTAACCGAGCCCCTTTTGATCTTACAGAAGGAGAATCAGAACTCGTATTTGGCTTCAACGTAGAATATGCTGCTGGTCCTTTTGCCCTATTCTTTCTAGCAGAATATGCCAACATTATCATAATAAATATATTCACAACTATCTTATTTCTAGGAGCATTCCACGATCCCTACACACCAGAATTATGCACAACAAACCTAATCGTCAAGTCACTACTACTAACAATATCCTTCCTATGAATCCGAGCATCCTACCCCCGATTCCGATATGACCAGCTAATACACCTCCTCTGAAAAAACTTCCTCCCACTAACACTAGCTCTCTGCATATGACACATCTTATTACCCATCATAACAGCAGGCATCCCACCCCAAACATAAAATAAGAAATATGTCTGACAAAAGAATTACTTTGATAGAGTAAATAATAGAGGTTTAAGTCCTCTTATTTCTAGAATAATAGGAATCGAACCTACCCTTAAGAATTCAAAATTCTCCGTGCTACCACACTACACCATAATCTATAGTAAGGTCAGCTAAACAAGCTACCGGGCCCATACCCCGGAAATGTTGGTTCATATCCTTCCCATACTAATTAACCCATTCGTCTCTATCACCCTACTAACAACCCTCGTCCTAAGCACAACAATTGTCACCATTAGCTCCCATTGATTGTTCGCCTGAATCGGACTAGAAATAAATATAATAGCCATCATTCCTATCATAATGAAAAAACCTAACCCCCGAGCCACAGAAGCCTCAGCCAAATACTTTTTAACACAAGCCACAGCATCCTCATTACTCATACTAGCAATTATTATTAACCTAATACACTCCAGCCAATGAACTATCATAAAATTATTCGACCCAACAGCATCTATTCTAATAACGATAGCTCTAGCCATTAAACTAGGACTATCCCCTTTCCACTTCTGAGTACCAGAAGTTACACAAGGCATTCCCCTAAGCACAGGACTAATTCTACTTACGTGACAAAAACTCGCACCTATCTCAATCCTTTACCAAATTTCACCATCAATCAACCTACACCTAATAATTACCATATCCTTTCTATCAATTCTAATCGGAAGATGAGGCGGACTAAACCAAACACAACTCCGAAAAATTATAGCCTACTCATCAATCGCTCATATAGGATGAATAACCGCTATTTTACTGTACAATCCAACCCTCACCATACTAAACCTATTAATTTACATTGTAATAACCTTCACTATATTTATATTACTCATCCAAAACTCCACTACCACTACACTACTATTATCCCAAACATGAAACACAATGCCCATTATAGCAACTTTTACTATACTCACCCTACTCTCCATAGGAGGACTTCCTCCACTCACAGGCTTTATACCTAAATGAATAATAATTCAAGAACTAACAAAAAACGACACTCTCATCCTACCCACCCTCATAGCCATCACAGCCCTACTCAACCTGTATTTCTACATACGCCTTACCTATTCCACAGCATTAACCCTATTCCCCTCCACCAATAACATAAAAATAAAATGACAATTCTACCCCACAAAACAAATAACCCTTCTACCAACAGCAATCGTACTATCCACAATAGTTCTACCGCTCACACCAACACTCTTTGTCTTACTATAGGGGTTTAGGTTAAGCAAGACCAAGAGCCTTCAAAGCCCTAAGCAAGTATAATTTTACTTAACCCCTGTCCAATAAGGATTGCAAGACCATATCTTACATCAATTGAATGCAAATCAAACACTTTAATTAAGCTAAATCCTCACTAGATTGGAGGGATACATCTCCCACGAACTTTTAGTTAACAGCTAAATACCCTAGTAAACTGGCTTCAATCTACTTCTCCCGCCGCGAGAAAAAAAAGGCGGGAGAAGTCCCGGCAGGATTGAAGCTGCTTCTTTGAATTTGCAATTCAAAATGATTATTCACTACAGGACTTGGTAAAAAGGGGACTTTACCCCTGTCTTTAGATTTACAGTCTAATGCCTACTCGGCCATTTTACCTATGTTCATAAACCGATGACTATTCTCTACCAATCACAAAGACATTGGTACCCTGTATTTACTATTTGGCGCCTGGGCAGGAATAGTGGTCTAAGCTTGTTGATTCGTGCTGAATTAGGTCAACCTGGCACACTTATCGGAGACGACCAACTTTATAATGTTCTAGTAACAGCTCACGCCTTCGTAATAATTTTCTTTATGGTTATACCTATCATAATTGGGGGTTTTGGAAACTGATTAGTTCCCTTGATAATTGGGGCCCCTGACATAGCATTCCCTCGTCTAAACAACATAAGCTTCTGACTACTCCCCCCTTCCTTCCTACTACTGATAGCATCTTCGATAATTGAAGCCGGCGCAGGTACAGCCTGAACTGTATACCCTCCTCTAGCCGGAAATCTAGCACATGCAGGAGCCTCAGTAGACCTTACTATTTTCTCTCTACATTTAGCCGGTGTATCTTCAATCCTTGGAGCTATTAACTTCATTACAACTATTATTAATATAAAACCACCCGCTATAACCCAATACCAAACGCCTCTCTTCGTCTGATCAGTCTTGGTCACAGCAGTCTTACTTTTACTATCATTACCTGTCTTAGCAGCCGGAATTACTATACTATTGACTGATCGAAATCTAAACACAACCTTTTTCGACCCGGCAGGAGGAGGGGACCCAATCTTATATCAACACTTGTTCTGATTTTTTGGCCATCCTGAAGCATACATTCTAATTCTACCCGGCTTTGGAATAATTTCACATATCGTTACTTACTATTCGGGGAAAAAAGAACCTTTCGGGTATATGGGAATAGTATGAGCTATAGTTTCTATTGGTTTCTTGGGCTTCATTGTATGAGCTCATCATATGTTTACAGTTGGAATAGACGTAGATACACGAGCATATTTTACATCAGCTACTATAATTATCGCAATTCCTACAGGAGTAAAAGTTTTCAGTTGACTGGCAACACTTCACGGAGGAAGTATTAAATGATCTCCCGCTATAATATGAGCTCTGGGCTTTATTTTCTTATTCACAGTAGGGGGTTTAACCGGTATTATCCTAGCTAACTCATCCCTAGATATCATTCTCCATGACACCTATTATGTGGTTGCTCATTTTCACTATGTACTTTCAATAGGAGCTGTCTTTGCCATCATAGGAGGCTTCGTCCACTGATTTCCACTATTTTCAGGATATACACTCAACCCAACATGAACAAAAATCCAATTCATAATTATATTCGTAGGTGTAAATATGACATTCTTCCCACAACACTTCCTAGGCCTATCTGGAATACCTCGCCGATATTCCGACTATCCAGATGCTTACACAACATGAAATACCATCTCATCAATAGGCTCATTTATCTCACTAACAGCAGTCATACTAATAATCTTCATTATCTGAGAAGCATTCGCATCTAAACGAGAAGTCTTAGCAGTAGACCTCACTTCCACAAACCTTGAATGATTAAACGGGTGTCCTCCACCATACCACACATTCGAAGAACCAGTATACGTTAATCTAAAATATTCAAGAAAGGAAGGAATCGAACCCCCTCTAATCGGTTTCAAGCCAACATCATAACCATTATGTCTTTCTTTATGAGCGAGATATTAGTAAAGTCTTACGTAACTTTGTCAAAGTTAAATCACAAGTGAAAATCCTGTATATCTCCATGGCATATCCCTTTCAACTAGGCTTACAAGACGCAGCATCACCTGTTATAGAGGAACTTCTACAGTTTCATGACCACGCATTAATGATCGTCTTCTTAATTAGCTCCTTAGTTCTTTATATCATTACACTAATACTTACAACCAAATTAACTCACACTAGTACAATAGACGCCCAAGAAGTAGAGACTATTTGAACTGTCCTCCCAGCCGTTATTTTAATCATAATCGCCTTACCTTCTCTACGAATTCTCTACATAATAGACGAAATTAACAATCCCTCTCTTACCGTAAAAACAATAGGACACCAATGATACTGAAGTTATAAATATACCGACTACGAAGATCTAAACTTTGACTCATACATAATTCCAACCTCAGATCTAAAACCAGGTGAACTACGATTATTAGAAGTAGATAATCGAATGGTTCTACCTATACAAATGACAATCCGAATACTAGTCTCCTCAGAAGATGTATTGCACTCATGAGCTGTCCCTTCCCTAGGCCTAAAAACAGACGCAATTCCTGGCCGCCTAAACCAAACAACCCTAATATCAGCACGACCTGGCCTGTTCTATGGACAATGTTCAGAAATTTGTGGCTCAAATCACAGCTTTATACCAATCGTTCTCGAACTAGTACCTTTAGAGAATTTTGAAAAATGATCTGCATCCATATTATAATTTCACTAAGAAGCTAAACTAGCGTTAACCTTTTAAGTTAAAGATTGAGAGTTATAAACTCCCCTTAGTGATATGCCACAACTAGATACATCAACATGGCTCCTTACCATTCTCTCTATGATCTTCACCCTATTCGCACTACTTCAACTAAAAATTTCAAAGCACTTCTACTCTCCCTCCCCCAAACCAATGGACACCAAGCTACAAAAACAACAAACCCCTTGAAACTACACATGAACGAAAATCTATTTGCCTCTTTCATAATCCCAGTTGTACTAGGTATTCCTATTACTACTCTAATTATTATATTTCCCACCATACTATTCCCAACACCAAATCGATTAATCAACAACCGTGTAATCGCTATCCAACAATGACTTACCAAACTCACATCAAAACAACTGATAATTACACATAACCCCAAAGGACAAACCTGATCACTAATACTCATCTCACTTTTCCTTTTCATCGCTTCCACAAACCTTCTTGGAATATCACCCCACTCATTCACATCTACTACTCAGCTCTCTATAAATTTAGGCATAGCTATTCCACTATGAGCTGGCACCGTCTTTACCGGCTTCCGTAATAAGACAAAAATATCTCTACCCCACCTTTTACCATTAGGCACACCCACTTTCCTAATTCCCATGCTAGTAATAATCGAAACTATCAGCCTGTTTATTCAACCCTTAGCTCTAGCAGTACGGCTAACAGCGAACATCACAGCAGGTCACCTATTACTACACCTAATTGGAAGTGCAACTCTTGCATTAACAAGCATTAGTCTATTCACAGCCCTCATCACATTTACCATCCTCACTCTATTAGTCATCCTTGAATTCGCTGTAGCCCTGATCCAGGCCTACGTATTCACCCTACTAGTAAGCCTATACTTGCAAGACAATACATAATGACCCACCAAACCCACTCATATCATATAGTAAATCCCAGTCCTTGACCACTTACAGGAGCTCTCTCAGCATTTCTCATAACATCAGGCCTAATCATATGATTCCATTTCAACTCAATAATTTTACTGACTTTAAGTTTTCTAACAAATATCCTAACAATATACCAATGATGACGAGACATCATCCGAGAAAGTACTTTCCAAGGCCACCACACACCAACCGTTCAAAAAGGACTTCGATATGGCATAATCCTGTTTATCTTATCAGAAGTCCTATTTTTTACAGGCTTCTTCTGAGCCTTTTACCACTCAAGCCTTGCCCCTACTCCCGAACTAGGAGGCTCCTGACCACCAACAGGTATTCACCCCTTAAATCCACTAGAAGTCCCACTCCTCAATACTTCCGTACTATTAGCTTCTGGTGTATCTATCACTTGAGCCCACCATAGTCTCATAGAAGGTGACCGCAAACACATACTCCAAGCCCTCCTTATTACAATTATACTTGGCCTCTATTTCACCCTACTCCAAGCATCAGAATACTATGAAGCCCCATTCACAATCTCAGACGGAGCCTACGGCTCTACTTTCTTCGTAGCCACAGGCTTCCATGGACTACATGTCATCATCGGATCCACCTTCTTTATCGTCTGCTTCATACGCCAAATAATATTCCACTTCACATCAAATCACCACTTTGGCTTCGAAGCCGCTGCTTGATACTGACATTTCGTAGACGTCGTATGATTATTCCTCTATGTATCAATCTATTGATGAGGCTCATAGTCCTCTTAGTATTAATAAGTACAACTGACTTCCAATCAGTTAGTTTCGGTACACTCCGAAAAAGAACAATAAACCTCCTATTAACGTTACTAACGAATACAACCCTAGCCTTACTACTTATACTTATTGCTTTTTGACTCCCCCAACTAAACATCTATGCAGAAAAAACTAGCCCTTACGAATGTGGCTTTGACCCAATAGGATCTGCTCGCCTACCCTTTTCCATAAAATTCTTCCTAGTAGCAATTACTTTCCTCCTCTTTGACCTAGAAATTGCTCTCCTACTCCCCTTACCTTGAGCAATCCAAACAAACAATTTAACAACAATACTTCTTATGGCCTTATTTCTAATCTCTCTACTAGCAGCTAGCTAGTAGCTTATAGGAGTAAACATTGTAATCACAGCCCTCCTCTACTCCCTATATATACTAATCATAACACAACGTGGCAAACACACACACCATATTAACAATCTCACCCCTACTTTTACACGAGAACATGCCTTAATAGCCCTACACATTATCCCCCTTCTACTCCTGTCACTAAACCCTAAAATCATCCTAGGGCCTCTTTATTGTAAGTATAGTTTAAAAAAACCATTAGTTTGTGAAACTAAAAACAGAAGATAAAACCTTCTTATTTACCGAAAAAGAATTGCAAGAACTGCTAATTCATGCACTCCACACTTAACAATGTGGCTTTTTCAAACTTTTAAAGGATAGTAGTTATCCATTGGTCTTAGGAACCAAAAAATTGGTGCAACTCCAAATAAAAGTAATAAACTTATTTACTTCTTCCACCCTACTTACACTACTTATACTAATTGCCCCCGTTATAGCATCTAGTACAGACTTCTACAAAAACAATAAGTACCAACATTATGTAAAAAACATAACCCTCTTTGCCTTCATCACCAGCCTAATCCCAATAATAATATTTATTCACACAAATCAAGAAGTACTCATCTCAAACTGACACTGAATCACCATCCATACTCTTAAATTAACACTCAGCTTTAAAAATGGACTACTTTTCACTTATATTTATGCCCGTAGCACTATTCATTACATGATCTATTATAGAATTTTCAATATGATATATGCACTCCGACCCCTACATCAACCAATTCTTCAAGTACCTACTCATCTTCCTCATCACTATACTTATCCTCGTCACAGCTAACAACCTCTTCCAATTATTTATTGGGTGAGAAGGAGTAGGAATCATATCTTTCCTACTAATTGGTTGATGGTTCGGACGAACAGATGCTAATACAGCCGCTCTTCAAGCAATCCTATATAATCGTATCGGAGACATTGGATTCCTTTTATCCATAGCCTGATTCCTACATAATTCAAATGCATGAGATTTACAACAAATCTTTACACTTAACCAAAATCCCCCAATCCTCCCTCTCATAGGACTTACATTAGCCGCAGCTGGAAAATCAGCTCAATTTGGTCTACACCCATGACTACCCTCAGCAATAGAAGGCCCTACTCCAGTCTCAGCCCTACTTCACTCAAGCACAATAGTCGTAGCAGGAATTTTCTTACTTATCCGCTTTTACCCTCTAACAGAAAATAACAAATTTATTCAAACAATAATACTTTCTCTAGGTGCCCTTACCACCCTATTCACAGCTATCTGTGCCTTAACCCAAAATGATATCAAAAAAATCATTGCTTTTTCCACCTCCAGCCAACTTGGCCTAATAATAGTGACACTAGGCCTCAACCAACCACACCTAGCATTCCTGCACATTTGTACACACGCTTTCTTCAAAGCTATGCTATTCCTATGTTCCGGCTCTATTATCCATAATTTAAATAACGAACAAGACATTCGAAGGATAGGAGGATTATACAAAATCCTTCCCTTTACCACAACTGCCCTAATCATCGGCTGCTTTGCACTAACAGGAATACCATTTCTCACAGGATTCTGTTCTAAAGACCTCATCATTGAAGCCGCCACTTCGTCTTATACCAACGCCTGAGCCCTATTACTAACACTAATCGCCACCTCCATAACAGCTATTTATAGCACTCGCATCATTTTCTTTACTCTACTAGGACAACCTCGCTTCCCTCCCCTCAAAAACATTAATGAAACTAACCCCATACTGATTAACCCCATTAAACGCCTATTAATCGGAAGCATCTTCGCCGGATTCATCCTCTCCAACAGCATACCCCCAATAAACATCCCTCTAATGACTATACCTCTATATCTAAAGCTAACAGCCCTCATAGTAACAATTCTAGGCTTTATTCTCGCATTCGAAATTAACACCTACTCAAAAAACCTAAAATATCCCTACTCATCAGACTCTACTAAATTTTCTACCCTATTAGGTTACTTCCCTACAATCATACACCGCTTACCTCCCCATCTAATTCTAACAATAAGCCAGAAATTCGCAACCTCCTTATTAGACCTAACCTGAACAGAAACAATTCTACCAAAAACAACAGCTCTCATTCAACTAAAAGCCTCTACACTAACTTCAAACCAAAAAGGACTTATCAAACTCTACTTCCTATCTTTCCTTATCACTATAACCCTCAGCATACTACTATTTAATTACCCCGAGTAATCTCCATAATAACCACTACACCAATAAACAGAGACCATCCAGTAACAATAACCAACCAAGTGCCATAACTATACAACGCAGCAATCCCTATAGCTTCCTCACTAAAAAACCCAGAATCCCCTGTATCATAAATAACTCAATCCCCCAACCCATTAAACTCAAATACAATATTCACTTTCCCACCCTCTAAAACATACAATACCACTAATAACTCTAACACTAGACCTAAAAGAAATCCCCCAAGTACAACTTTGTTAGAAACCCAAACCTCAGGATACTGCTCAGTAGCCATAGCCGTTGTATAACCAAACACAACTAATATTCCTCCTAAATAAATTAAAAAAACCATTAAACCTAAAAATGAACCCCCAAAACTAAATACAATTCCACATCCCATAGCACCACCCACAATCAACCCTAAACCACCATAAATTGGTGAAGGTTTTGAAGAAACCCCCACAAGACTAATTACAAAAATAGTGCTCATAATAAAAACAATATATATTGCCATTATTCTCACATGGACTCCAACCATGACCAATGACATGAAAAATCATCGTTGTAATTCAACTACAAGAACCCTAATGACAATCATCCGAAAAACACACCCACTAATAAAAATCCTCAATGACGCATTCATCGACCTACCCACTCCATCTAACATCTCCTCATGATGAAACTTTGGTTCCTTACTAGGCCTCTGCCTAATCATACAAATCCTAACAGGTTTATTTCTAGCAATACACTACACGCCAGACACCTCAACTGCTTTTTCATCAGTCGCACACATCTGTCGAGACGTCAACTATGGCTGATTCATCCGCTATTTACACGCAAACGGAGCCTCCATATTCTTCATCTGCCTTTACGCCCACATCGGACGTGGCCTATACTATGGTTCTTATATATTCCAAGAAACATGAAATATTGGTGTACTCCTACTACTAACAGTCATAGCCACTGCATTCGTAGGCTACGTCCTACCCTAAGGACAGATATCATTTTGAGGCGCAACCGTCATCACCAATCTCCTATCAGCAATCCCTTACATCGGTACTACCTTAGTAGAATGAATCTGAGGCGGATTTTCCGTAGACAAAGCAACACTAACACGTTTTTTCGCTTTCCACTTTATCCTCCCATTCATCATCACAGCATTAGCAGCTGTTCACCTGCTATTCCTACACGAGACAGGATCCAATAACCCCACAGGAATCCCATCCAACATAGATATAATCCCATTCCACCCTTATTACACAATTAAAGACATCCTAGGCGCTTTACTCCTAATCCTAGCCCTACTAGCACTAACCCTATTCACCCCTGACCTACTAGGAGACCCTGATAACTACAAAAAACTGTGGTATTTATACAATGGAATACGACTCAGCCATACAAAAATTGAAATTGTGCCACTAGCAACTACATGGATGGACTTGGAGGGCATTATGCTAAGAGAAATAAGACAAAAACAAATATTGTTTGATATTACTTACATGTAGAATATAAAAAAGTCAAATTCACAGATGCAAAAGTAGAATGGTGGTTACTAGAGGTTGGCTCATTGGGGGAAATGAAGAGGTGTTGGTCAAAGTGTACATATTTGCAAAAATAAAAAAGTAAGATTTTTGCGATCATGCATCTAAAATGGTTTAATTTTGTGAAATTTCAAACCTTACTGATACGATTATCTATGTTCTACTCTGGTGTAAATGAATAACATACATTTTCATATTTTGAGGCAGTATTATGCAGTGGACTAAAAATTAAGAGACTGACAGGAGAGGAAGTTGCAAAAGATACGTTTTTTGGTCCAACCTATGAAAACAGCCCCAAATGTATATGTTTGCCATGAAACAGCATGTTCTTGTAGAATAGGCAGAATTTTCCCAGAATCTCCATTTATGAACCAGATATACATTCAGGCTATCTCCACTGCAAAATGACTGATAGCATCTTGCAAAATCATATTTCAAATATTTTGAGTATTTTAAAAGACACTACGTGCAGATACAGAAAAAGTACAACTTCATAGCCACCGGCACCTTGAAATATGTCGAGAGCACCTCACTTTCTACTAAAAGAATCTGGCAAACATTTGAGTACATTCAATTCTTTAAACTGAACTTTACACAAACTTTAGCCTGAGTTGATGATTACAGCGTGACTCCACTAATACTGGTGTTAAATATTGAGTCAACGCCTATTTTCATAACCCATGCGATATTGCATTGGGGGACCTTTTCCCTTACAACTGACACAAATAACATTTTCCTGAAATAGGAGCCCATATAAACCACTATATATATCTCATTTTGTTTTTCCCCATTTTAAACCAGATACTCTGCTTCACCTTGGGGAATATATAGGAATCTCAAAATAACAAAATTACTTTCTTCCTTATCTAAAAACCAGGAAATGTAAACATTTCTACATTTTTGTATTTTCATGCAATTTACTGTCTTAACTTTCAAAAATTTAAATGTTTTTTAAAAAATACATTAGATTGCATTATTAAAACCTTGTAGGATGTCTTGGTCCAAGTAGGATAAAGTAATAAAGACTTCTTCTGCAAAGCTGGGCTCTTATTGATTGATTTCTATGTGTTCCTCTAGCTCGTCCCTGAATTACCAGAAGTGAGGAATGATGCTGGGTAAGTGCCTGGAAGCAGGAGGAGGGCTCCTGCTCCGAGGTTGAACATGTTAGGAAGCTGTAGTATTTCCATACAAGTTTACAGAGGCAGAGCTTTGTTTGAAAGACTACAGCTTACCTCTTGCAGGAGATCAGGATGAAGGTGAGAAGTTAGCATGAAAAGGAAGATGACTGCGTGTCTCACTGATACATTTTGGACACGGTTCACACTCTTCTCCGCTCTTAGAGATGATAACTACATGAGAGGTTCTAAAAGATTAGTATTAAACAAAAGGACTGGATTTTGTTATTCAGTGGTTTCCTGAGTCTATTTGAGAGAATTATGAAATAAAAGTTTGAGAAACTGCTGGTCTGAACCTTACATGACAGCAGCTTCTTTCAGAGAATTCTTACTTGTTTTTTAATAACTTTGCAAGGGTGTGTGCATGAGTGCACGTGAGTATGTGTTATGTGTGTGTGTGTGTGTGTGTGTGTGTGTGTGTGTGTGTGTATGAGCAGGCACAGAATACCTGTAAAAAGTCTTACCTTTTCTGAAGTTCTGCAGGCTCTTTGAGGAAAATCATTTCAACCAACAACTGTTTTCTAAACACCATGTGGAATCCACACATATGTGACAGTGTACTAACTCAAATTCCTGCCTTTATGTATTTCTCTCCTCAACAGGAATTGTGCAGTGTGAACTCAGCAAAGCTTGCCAGATTGATTTAAATCAAGGTTTTTGAAGCAAATAATGTACTACTATCAAATATTAGTACTGTGGAAGTGTGCTCAAACTATTTTCCAGGCATGATTATGTGGATATGGATAATTAAGTCATAACTGGTCTTTAAGTGAAACCAGCTGCATTTACTAGTGCTCTTCCCTGCTGGTATCTTCCACTCCCCATTGTAGGATGACTTCCAGATCCTATCCTAACCCCATTCGCCTGAATTACAGGTCAGATTTGTGCTGAATATTTCCGTATCTATTTCAATATGAATAAAACCAAATTATCTTTTACAGTAAATTCCCATATCTTTTCAATATCTCCTTCCTTCGGTAAAAATATTACAATTTCCTTAGACATGTAGGCAAAAACCCTACCATAGTTGCCTCACATTTCTCAATTTACTAATCGGAAATTCCAATCTGTGTTGAGTCTGTCTCCATCTGCTCAACCCCATCATTCCAGCCTTAGTTTGGACCATCTCTCCAAGTCACGTCTGGAATCCGTAGTGGCCTTCTAATTTCTCTATATAGTTATGCAACCATCCCTGCTTGACTATTTCAGTCACACAGGTTCCAGTGTGATTTTCTCCTGAAAATAAATCTAACGTCATTTCTCTAATTTAAAACCTTAATGACTTACCATTTCCCGTGGCATAAAGGTCCTTTGGTAAGTGAGGCCACACCTGTTCTCCCACAGTGGTTCCTATATCCTTGCCAGCATTTCTAACTCTTAGATTTTGATAATGTCATTCTAACAGGTGTGAGATATCTCAGTTGGCTTGGATTTGCATTTCACTGATGATAAGTGATTTTGAAGATCTTTTCATGTAGTTGGCCATTTGTTGATCTTTGGAAACATCTATTCAGATTTCTTGCCTATTTTTAAAATTTTTGTTTTTGTTGAGGTATAGTTGATGTACAATACTATATAACTTTCAGGTGTACAACATAGTGTTTAAGACTTTTTTAAAGTTATATTCCATTTATAGTTATTATAAAATATTGGCTATATTCCCTATGTTGTACTATGGCTTCTTTATTTTATACATAGTAGTTTGTACGTCTCAATCTCCTACTCTTATCTTCTCACTTCTCTCTCCCCACTGGTAACCACTAATGTTCTCTGTTTCCATGAGTGTATCTCTTTTTTGTTACATTCACCTATTTTTGCAGTCACTTCCTCACATAGAGCTAATTGTTCCATTCTTTTTACAGTTGCATTTTGTACACATCCATCACACACACATATACTCACATAACACACTCACACTCATAAATACACATCACACTCACTCACACACACACTCACACACACATACCAAGCTGGAAGTTCCAAGACAGTGAAGTGGTTCCTAGGGAAAACCAAGCAATACACAAATTGAAAGCCAACCCCAATTATGGATTTTGAGCACATTTTCTATATTTTCATGCCTATAATTAGTAACAACTGGAATGGCAATTTAGATTTGTACATTTATGAATAAGGGGTATATTAAGTATTACTCTCCACTGCAGACAACTTTTAGTGTCAAGAAGTTGACAATAACTTTTTCTCCCTTGAAAGTATAGTAACCTTGACATCAGTTAAAATTTTAATTCAGTGGGGCCCAACAAAATTTCAGACAGGTCCCAGTGGTCTCAAAGGTCTGAACTCGTTCTGGGCAAGGCCATCTCAAGGAGATGTCTAGAAATGTGTCACAATGATGCGGGCACCACTGTTATTTATTAAGAGGGGAGACGGGTTGCTTGACATTCTTCAGTGCAGGAAATAATTGTCTTGCCTCCTGCACAACTTTTACATGTTCATAGGCCACCTAGGCAGGTCAAAAAAAAGAAATATGCAAAACTATTTGTCTAACTCTGTTTAATCTGTACATTCAAAAATTATTTCTATGCAGAGATGTTATGCATTGATTTTCCCGGAAATACAGCTGATTTGTAAATAGAGTGAAATTTTTATTTCAATCTGGTTTGAAATTAACCAATATTTAATCGTTTTTTGACAAGTCACATCACTGAGTACAAGTTGCTTGTCGTGTTTGAGCCACCAGGTAAACAGGCCTGAATGACAGATATCCAACTATGTAGATATGTTTCTTCCTTGGGTCTTCTATGAAGCCATGTCAATTACATGCAAAGTGAAATACTTAAATTTTATTTAAATTACTTTCATATTTTCCCTTGATGTGACAGAGCACTGTGCAATTTTTTGGAAATTTCTGTGTATAATTTGGTTATATTACAGATTTTATTTCAGAAAGTGAAAGACGTAATGAAATACTTGTTAAAAAAGGAGGCATGTGTATAATCGTGTTATGGATTGAATTGTTGCTTCCAAAATTTCACGTGTTCAAGTCCTAGACCCCAGTGTCTTTGAATGCAACCTCATTTGGAAAAGGAAATTTGGATACAGATTCATACATGTAAGGAAGCTGATATGCGGAGACGGGAGAATTTGGCCAGCTTTAAGCCAAAAGAGAAACTTGGAACAGATCCCTCATGGCCCTGAGAAACAGCCAACCCTGCTGACGCCTCAATCTCTGTTTTCTCACCTGAAGCACTGTGAGACAATAAATTTCTTTTGTTTGAGCCACACAGTTTATTGTACTTTGTTATGGTAGTCTGTCCTATTTGGGTTGCTGATATCAACACCATGGCCAGGGTAGATTTTAAACAACAGAAATGGATTCCTCACGGTCTGGAAAGTTCAAGATCAAGGTGTCAGGTTTTCTGGTAATGAATCCCTTCCTGGTTCGTAGCCAGTGCCTTCACGCTTTGTCCTCACATGGTGGGCTAAAGTTCCTTCTGCGGCCTCTTTTATTAAAGCACTAATTCCATTGATGAGGGCTCCACCCTTGTGATTTAAGCAACTCCCCAAGGCCCCACCTATTAAAACCATTACTTTTATAGATAGGATTTCAACATGAATTTGGGGTGACACAAATAGACCATAGCACAGCCTTAGCAAGTATAATGTGAAGTTTATAATAATACAATGTGATTGCCAATCGTGGATCCATACTAACTGTTATGGAAAACACTCTGGTACTTCCTCAACAAGTTTAACAAAGAGATACTATATGACCCAACAATTTCAATCATAACTATATACCAAAGTAAAATGAAAACATGTCCATGCAAAAGTTTGTATATGAATTTTAATAGCATTATTCACAATAGGCTCAAAACTGTGTGGGAAAATGTACATCAGCTGATAAATGGATAATCAAAATTGGTATATCTGTACAATGAAACATCATTTAGCAATGGAATGAAATGCAGTAATGAAACACACAAATGGATGGACCTTGAAAACATGCTAAGTAAAAGAAGCAAGTCACAAAATATCATATATCATATAATTCCATTTATGCAAAGAGTCGAGAATAGACATAGATTAGTATTTGTCTCAAGAGATGAGGAACTGGGGGGGTATTGGAGAGTAACTGCTAATTAATTTGGGTTTGGGAGATGATGAAATTTTTCTAAAACTGATTGAGGTGACGGTTGCACAGTTCTGTGAATTGTTAACATTAAATGGGTGAATTATATGACATGTAAATTATATCTCAATAAAACTATTATATAAAAAGTTATCAGATACATGTAGAAAATGTTATTGAAACGAAAATATATAGCAGACAATAGAAAACGATTACAGAACATAAATAATGAAATTATCAGCCACAGATATTTTAAAGCTTATCTTTAATACATTTAAGAAGGCAGATAATAAGAGCAATAATTTTGGTAAAGTACTGGATATCAAGAAAATATTATAGAACTAAGAAACATAAAATCTAAATTAACAGCTCAGTGGATAGCTTTGATAGATGATTGAACATGGTCAAATAATACAATATTGAACAAGACCATAGCTCAGAGAGTTTCCAAAATTAATCACTGAGAACCAAAATGTGATAGAAAATGGAAAAAGCACTGAAAATGTCTAACATGAATGTATTTGGGATTCAAGAAAGAAAGCAAACGTATGGGGAAGAAGCAATACTTGAAATAAGAATGGCTAAGGGTTTTCTAACACTATGCACAAAGCCATAGATTTAAAAAGCTATATGAGGCAAAAGTAATATTGATAGGTAAGTATAAAAAGCACACACACACATATATATATCATAATATAGCTGTTGAAAATAAATGACGAGGAAAAAGTCTTAAAAGCAGTTAAAGATGTTTTCTAAGCAGCAACAAATAGATAATTGACTTCTTGATAGAAAAGGGAAGTCAAAATACTGTTGTATAAAATTTTCAGAGACGAAAGAAAATATCTGTAAATTTAGGACTTTATGCCAAGCAAAGTATTCTACAAAAATGATGTAGAGGTTTCTTTCAGGCCAACAAAAACATGATCCAAAATATTGCTGGCTAGACTGAAAGAAATTATCTTAGAGGGACACACTGAATTGAAGTGAAATCAGGAAAAAGGGTAAATATTTTGGTAACACTGACACAATGCACTATGGAAATTTAAGTGTATACAGAATTAAAGTGTGCAACCACAATAACATATAAAGTGAAGAAGAATATATTAGGTTAAAGTGTTCTAAAGTCATTTTTGTTATCTGGAAATAATGAAAGCACACCAAGTGTTATCAGTTATTTGTTACTTCCTTGTGATAAGAACACTTAAGGTTACATTCAACAACTTTATCTATCACACAGCAATGTTAACTATAGTTATGTTGTATACTATATCCCTAGTACTTACAACTGGAAGTTTGTATATTTGAGCACCTTCTTTTAAAACCTCTCACTTCTGGTAACCAAAAATCTGACCTTTTTCCTATGTTTGGTTTTGGTTTGTTTTTAGATTCCACATATGAGTGAGACCATACAGCATTTTTCTCTCTGTCCTCTTTCACTTAGCATAATACCCTCAAGGTCCATCCATGTTGTCACAAATGGCAGGATTTCTTCTTTTCTATGGCTCAATAACATTTTATTGTGTGTATATATTCCACAACTTTTTATCTATTCGTCCACTGATGGACACATGTTTCCATGTCTTGGCTATTGTAAATCATGCTGCTATGAACATAACAGTGTAGATACCTTTTTGAATCAATGTTTTTATTTACTTTGGAAAGAGTCTCAGAAGTAGAGTTGCTGGATCATATGGTAGTTCTGTTTAAAATTTTTTGAGAATCCTCAATACTGTTTTACATAGTGGCTATACCAGTACACAATTCCACCAGCAGTGTACAAATGTTCCCTTTTCCCCACATCCTTGCCGGTATTTGTTATCTCTGGGGTTCTTTATGATGACCATTCTAACAAGCATAAGGTTATAACTCGTAGTGGATGTGACTTGCATGTCCCCGATGTTAGTGATGTTGATAATTTTTTTTTTTTTTTTTTTGTGGTACACAGGACTCTCACTGCTGTGGCCTCTCCCGTTGCAGAGCACAGGCTCTGGACATGCAGGCTCAGTGGCCAAGGCTCACAGGCCCAGCTGCTCCCGGACATGCAGGATCTTCCCGGACTGTGGCACGAAAACGGGTCCCCTGCATCGGCAGGACTTTCAACCACTGCGCCACCAGGAAAGCCTGCGAGCATTTTTTTCATGTACCTGTTCTCCATTGATATGCCTTCTCTGGCAAAAAGTCTACTCAGGCCTTTTGCCAATTTGAATTATTTGGTTTTTCTATAAAGTTATATGTTTTAAAATATATTTTAAATAAACTTCCTCATATATATGGTTAGCAAATATTTTTCCCATCTCATACGTTGTCTTTTTACTGTTGTTTCTTTTGCTGCACAGAAACTTTTTAGTTTGATGTAGTCCACTGTTTAAAAAAAATTTTTTGTTTGTCCTTTAGGTGACAGACCCAGAAAAGCACTGCTGTTGATTGTGCAAAGACGGCCTCTAAAGGCTGGAGTGTACATTGGCTGCAGTCGGGACTTCTGGGACAACATAAAACACACCAACATTCGAATTATAGGGGTTCCAGAAGAAGAAGAGAGAAAGAAAGGGACTGAGAAAATATTTGAAGAGATTATACTTGAAAACTTCCCTAATATGGGAAAGGAAATAATAAGTCCAGGAAGCACAGAGAGTCCCATACAGGATAAATACAAGGAGAAATACAACAAAACACATATTAATCAAACTGTCAAAAATTAAATACAAAGAAAACATATTAAAAGCAGCAAGGGAAAAACAAATAACACACAAGGGAATCCCCATAAGGTTAACAGTTGATCTTTCAGCAGAAACTCTGCAAGCCAGAAGGGACTGGCAGGACATATTTAAAGTGATGAAGGGGAAAATCCTGCAAACAAGATTATTCTACCAGGAATGATCTCAATCAGATTTGTTAGAGAAATTGAAACCTTTACAGACAAGCAAAAGCTAAGAAAGTTCAGCACCACGAAACAAGCTTTACAACAGATACAATAGGAACTTCTCTGGACAAGAAACACAAGAGAAGGAAAAGACTTACAATAACGAACCCAAAACAATTAAGAAAAAGGGAATACGAACATACATTACCTTAAATGTAAATGGATTAAATGCTCCCACCAAAAGACACAGATTGGCTGAATGGGTACAAAAAGAAGTCCCATATATATGCTGTCTACAAGAGACCCTCCTCAGACCTAGAGACACATACAGACTGAAAGTGAGGGGATGGAAAAAGATATTCCATGCAAACGGAAATTAAAAGAAAGCTGGAGTAACAGTTCTCATATCAGACAAAATAGACTATAAAGACTATTAGAAATGACAAAGAAGGACACTACATAATGATCAAGTAATCGATCCAAGAAGCAGATATAAAAATTGTTAATATTTATGCACACAACATAAGAGCACCTCAATACATAAGGCAAATGCTAACAGCTATAAAAGGGGAAATCGACAGTAACACATTCATAATAGGGGACTTTAACACCCCACTTTCACCAATGGACAGATCATCCAAAATGAAAATGAAATACAAACTTTAAATGATACATTAAACAAGGTGGACTTAATTGATATTTATAGAATATTCCATCCAAAAACAACAGAATACACATTTTTCTCAAGTACTCATGGAACTTTCTCCAGGAGAGATCATATCTTGGGTCACTAATCAAGCCCTGGTAAACTTAAGAAAAGTGAAATCGTATCAACTATCTCTTCTGACCACAACGCTATGAGACTAGATATCAATTACAGGAAAAGATCGGAAAAAATACAAACACATGGAGGCCAAAAAATAAACTACTTAATAACGAAGTGATCACAGAAAACATCAAAGAGGAAATAAAAATTTACCTAGAAACAAATGACAATGGAGACACGACGACCCAAAACCTATGGTATGCAGCAAAAGCAGTTCTAAGAGGGAAGTTTATAGCAACACAATCCTACCTTAAGAAACAGGAAACATCTCGAATAAACAACCTAATTTGCACCTAAACGAATTAGAGAAAGAAGAACAAAAGAACCTCAAAGTTAGCAGAAGGAAAGAAATCATAAAGATCTGATCAGAAATAAATGAAAAAGAAATGAAGGAAATGATAGCAATGATCAATAAAACTAAAAGCTAGTTATTTGAGAAGATAAACAAAATTGATAAACCATTAGCCAGACTCATCAAGCAAAAAGGAGGACTCAATAGAATTAGAAATGAAAAAGGAGAAGTAACAACTGACACTGCAGAAATACAGAAGATCGTGAGAGATCAAGCAATTCTATGCCAATAAAATGGACAACTTGGAAGAAATGGACAAATTCTTAGAAATGCACTGCCTGCCAAGACTGAATCAGGAAGAAATAGAAAATGTGAACAGACAAATCACAAGCACTGAAATTGAAACTGTGATTCATAATCTTCCAACAAACAGAAGCCCTGGGCCAGAGGGCTTCACAAGTGAATTCCATCAAACATTTAGAGAAGAGCTAACACCTATCCTTCTCAAACTCTTCCAAAATATAGCAGAGGGAGGAACACTCCTAAACTCATTCTACGAGGCCACCATCACCTTGATACCAAAACCAGACAAGGATGTCACAAAGAAACCTACAGGCCAATATCACTGATGAACACAGATGCAAAAATCCTCAACAAAATACTAGCAAACAGAATCCAACAACACATTAAAAGGGTCATCCACCATGATCAAGTGGGCTTTATTCCACGAATGCAACGATTCTTCAATATACGCAAATCAATCAACGTGACACACCATATTAACAAACTGAAGGAGAAAAACCATATGGTCATCTCAATAGATGCAGAGAAAGATTTTGACAAAATTCAACACACATTTATGATAAAAACCCTGCAGAAAGTAGGCATAGAGGGAACTTTCAACATAATAAAGGCCATATATGACAAACCCACAACCAACATCGTCCACAGTGGTGAAAAACTGAAACCATTTCCACTAAGATCAGGAACAAGACAAGGTTGCCCACTCTCACCACTTTTATTCGACATAGTTTTGGAAGTTTTCTCCACAGCAACAAGAGAAGAAAATGAAATAAAAGGACTCAAATCGGGAAAGAAGTAAAGCTGTCACTTTTTGCAAATGACATGATACTATATATAGAAAAGCCTAAAGATGCTACCAGAAAATTACTAGAGCTAATCAATGAATCTGGTAAAGTAGCAGAATACAAAATTAATGCACAAAAATCTGTGGCGTTCCGATACACTAATGATGAAAAATTTGAAAGTGAAATCAACAAAACAATCCCATTTACCATTGCGACAAAAAGAATAAAATATCTAGGAATAAACCTACCTGAGACAAAGACCTGTATGCAGAAAATTATGACACTGATGAAAGAAATTAAAGATGATACAAAGAGATGGAGAGATATACCATGTTCTTGGATTGGAAAAATCAACATTGTGAAAATGACGGTACTACCCAAAGCAATCCACAGATTCAATGCAATCCCTATCAGACTACCACTGGCATTTTTCACAGAACTCGAACAAAAAACCTCACAATTTGTATGGAAACACAAAAGACCCCGAATAGCCAAAGCAATTTGAGGACAAAAAACGGAACTGGAGGAATCAGGCTTCCTGACTTTAGACTATACTACAAACCTACAGAAATCAAGACAGTATGGTACTGGCACAAAAATAGAAAGATAGATCAGTGGAACAGGACAGAAAGCCCAGAGATAAACCCACGCATATATGGTCACCTTATCTTTGATTAAGGAGGTAGGAATGTACAGTGGATACAGGACAGCTTCTTCAATAAGTGGTGCTGGGAAAACTGGACAGGTAGGTACATGTAAAAGTATGAGATTAGATCACTCCTTAACACCATACACAAAAATAAGGTCAAAATGGATTAAAAGACCTATATGTAAGGTCAGAAACTATCAAACTTTTAGTGGAAAACATAGGCAGAACACTCTGACATAAATCACAGCAAGATCCTTTTTGACCCGCCTCCTAGATAAATGCAAATAAAAATAACAATAAATGGGACCTAATGAAACTTCAAAGCTTTTGCACAGCAAATGAAACCATAAACAAGACCAAAAGACAACCCTCAGAATGGGAGAAAATATTTGCAAATGAAGCAACTGACAAAGGATTAATCTCTAATATTTACAAGCAGCTCATGCAGCTCAATAACAAAAAACACAAAACAACCCAATCCAAAAATGGGCAGAAGACCTAAATAGACATTCCTCCAAAGAAGATATACAGACTGCCAACAAACACATGAAAGAATGCTCAACATCAATCATTAGAGAAATGCAAATCAAAACTACAGTGAGATATCATTTCACACCAGTCAGAATGGCCATCATCAAGAAATCTAGAAACAGTAAATGCTGGAGAGGGTGTGGAGAAAAGGTAACACTCTTGCACTGCTGGTGGGAATGTGAATTGATAGAGCCACAATGGAGAACAGCATGGAGGTTCCTTAAAAAACTACAAATAGAAGTGCCATATGACCCAGGAATCCCACTAGTGGGCATATACCCTGAGAAAACCATAATTCATAAAGATCATGTACCAAAATGTTCACTGCAGCTCTATTTACAATAGCCTGGAGATGGAAACAACCTAAGTGTCCATCATCAGATGAATGGATAAAGAATATGTGGCACATATATACAATGGAATATTAGCCCCAGAAAGAGAGGAAATTGAGTCACTTGTAGTGAGGTGGATCGACTTAGAATCTGTCATACAGACTGAAGTAAGTCAGAAAGAGAAAGACAAATACCATATGTTAACACACATATATGGAATTTAAGGAAAAAAATGTCATTGACAACCTAGAGGTAAGACAGGAATAAAGACACACCTACTAGAGAATGGACTTGAGGATATGCGGAGGGGAAGTGTCACCTGTGACAAAGCGCGAGAAAGGCATGGACATATATACACCAACAAATGTAAAGTAGATAGCTAGTGGGAAGCAGCCGCATAGCACAGAGAGATCAACTAGGGGCTTTGTGACCTCCTGGAGGGGTGGGATAGGGAGGTTGGGAGGGAGGGAGACCCAAGAAGGAAGAGAAATTGGAACACATGTATATGTATAACTGATTCACTTTGTTATAAAGCAGAAATTAACACACCATTATAAAGCAATCATACTCTAATAAAGATGTAAAAAAAAAAGCAGATCACAACCTTCCATTGGAGTTTGCTCACCATACACAAAAATAAACTCAAAATGGTTTTAAGACTTAAATATACGGCATGAAAACTCCTAGAAGAGGACATAGGCAAACCATTCTCTGACATAAATTGTACCGTTTTCTTAGGTTTGTCTCCCAAGGGAATAGAAGTAAACGCAAAAATAAATGAATGGTACCTAGTCAAACTTATAAGCTTTTGCACAGCAAAGGAAATGACAAACAAAATGAAAATACAACATACGGACGGGGAGAAAATATTTGCAAATCATGCGACTGACAAGGGCTTACTTTCCAAAATTTACAAACAACTCAAGAAAGACAGACATTATAGTCTACAAACAATAAATGTTGGACAGAAAAGGAAACTCTCCTACACTCTTGGTGGGAGTGTAAATTGGTGAAGCCCCCATGGAAAACAGTAGGAAGTTTCCTCAAAAAACTAAAAATAAACTTACCATATGATCTAGCAATCCCACTCCTAGGCATATACCCAGATAAAACTATAATTTAAAAAGTTGCATGCATCCCTATGAGCATTGCAGCACTATTTACAATAGTAAACTGCACACACACACACACACACACACACACACACAGTGGACCATTACTCAGCAATCAGAAAGAATGAAATAACACCATCTGCAGCAACATGATGGACCTAGAGATTATCATACTATGTGAAGTGAGAAAGAGGAAGACAAATGCCATATGCCATCACTTACATGTGGAATCTAAAATATGACACAAATAAAGATACCTATGAAAAGACATTATTACAAGGAAAACATACAGCTGGCTAACAGTCACATGAAAATATGCTCAACACCATTAATCATTAGAGATATGCAAATTAAAGACACAATGAGATGTTTCCTCAACCCGTCAGAATGGCTATTAAAATGACGACAGGATTTCCCTGATGGCGCAGTGGTTGAGAGTCCACCTGCCAATTCAGGGGACTCAGGTTCTTGCACGGGTCCGGGAAGATCCCAAGTGCCGCAGAGCGGCTGGGCCCATGAGCCATGGCCGCTGGGCCTGCGTGTCCGGAGCCTGTGCTCTGCAACAGGAGAGGCCGCTGCAGTGAGAGGCCCGCGTACCGCAAAAAAAAAATGACCACAAATAACAAGTGATAGCGAAGATGTGGAGAAAAGGGAACCCTTGTACTCTGTCGGTGGGAATAATTGGTGTGGTCACTGTGGAAACAATATAGAGTTTTCTCAAAAAGCTAAAAATACATATACCACAGCAATTTGATTCCAGGGTATTTATCTGAAAAAAATGAAAACAATAATTCAAAGAGATACCTGCACTTCAATGTTCATAGCAACACTATTTACAGTAGCCAAGATATGGAAGCACCCTAAATGTCCATCAACAAATGAATAGTTTAAGAAGTTGTGGTGTATCTGTATATACGTGTGTGTGTGTGTGTGTGTGTGTGTGTGTGTGTGTGTATATACATATATATATATATTAAATACTACTCAGTAATAAAAATGAAATTTTGCCGTTTGCAACAACATGGATGAACTTGGACGCTATTATGCTAAGTGAAATAAGTCAGACAAATACTGTATGATCTCATTTATATGTGCAATTTAAAAATAGAGAGTAAATTGATATATACCAGGCAGGGTGGGGGAAATGGGGAGATGTTCATCAAAGAGTACAAACTTTCAGATATAAGATGAATTAATTTTGGGACTCTAATATACGTCCCAATACTGTGTTACATACCTAAAATCCTGTGAGTGTAGATTTTAAATGTTTTCACAATAACAAGAAAAAATGGTAATTATGTGACATGAAGGATGTGTTACCTAACATTATTATGGAAGCATTTTGTCATATATACATTGTATATGTTAAACTTACAAAATATTATATGTCAAATACATTTCAATTAAGGTAGGAAATGAAGTTTGATAACCTTGCTCCAGGGTTAATAAGTACTCCCCAAGCACACATCATTCCACATGCCTTTTACCCTAACATTCCTTTTGGTTGTGTACCAAAATACACTCATGAGTATGATAAGAAGCTAATCCTAGAGAACACAGCTTTGCTTACATGATGAGGCACTTCACAGATTACATCTGGCCACCCAAGAATTTTCACATGAAACACTTGATTTGCAATAACTGGTGATATGTGTAAAGCTGTAATCTGCCCAGCAGGGCTGCTTTCACTGACTGATAAAATCTGTCACTCACACGTTATGATTTTAGGGACTCCAAGAGGTATACCCCTTTCCTCTACCCCATATCTTCCTTCAAAAAAAAGTTCTTTACACAAGGACAGAAATAATAATCTCAGGCTCTCATCATGGTAAAATCTATTATTTACTTCAAAGTTATACTAATAACGTTATCACTTATCTTCCATTTTATGATACCTTCAAGTAATTGAACAGATAAATCCGATTTTTATGGTCTACTTTTAACCATGTTAGATTTATATTTCCTTTAAGGAGTAATTCTAGTTCAACCTCGGGCAAAATAACTCTCATCTCTTCTACCTTAATGGTAAAATGGAGACTAAATATTAAAGATACCTACTTCTTGGGTCTGGTGTGTTGTGTGCTGGTACAGGAAAAGCTCTGCTCAACATCAGATTCTATATTAACACAGATTAACATGGGTTGTTAATATGCAGCAAAGAGAAGTGACTCTGGCTGTTGAATATTGATACTCCTTAATGGAATCAAGTCCATTGCAGTGCAGGTGGCATAGCTAGGTATGAGCATTGCTGAAAAAGAATCATTTTTAAACCAGAAGGCAAGAAGTCTTCACCAATATTTCCAGCTCGGTGGAGGAAAAAAACATGCACTAATGAAAAACCTCAAAAGCACACACGTGAATCCCAGAGGCCATAAAAATATTGCCTAGGGCTTCCCTGGTGGCGCAGTTGTTGAGAGTCTGCCTGCTAGTGCAGGGGACACGGGTTCGAGTCCTGGTCTGGGAGGATCCCACATACCGTGGAGTAACTAGGCCCATGAACCACAGCTACTGAGCCTGCGTGTCTGGATCCTGTGCTACACAACAATAGAGGCCGCGATAGTGAGAGGCCCATGCACCGCGAAGAGTGGCCCCCACTTGCCACAACTAGAGAAAGCCCTCACACAGAAACGAAGACCCAACACAGCAAAAATAAATAAATGAAAAAATATATATATATTGCCTACACAGGTACAGATTCTTAAAAACAAGGGATCAAGATGGCTCAGAAATATCTTCCACTGTTTATTTATTGCTATTTATAATGCTGAAAGGTCTTTCAGGGTTAGTTTTTCAGATGAGACATTACCCTGCCAGGGAAAGCAAAAGGAAATTCTTGAGAGATTGTAGGACATGGGAAAGTGGATGGGGAGAGCGTCTGAAAAGAACTGCAGTTTGAAGCAACACAGCATAACAATGACCAGGATGGGGTGAGGATTCTGAGAAAAGTGCAGGGAGGAGAAAATTCAGTTAGAAAGTTCACTATTTAAGGATGTGCACACAGACCACAGACATGGGCAATTCATATATAGCCAAAATTTCACATGTATGCTATCACTATGCAAGGAGAAATGTAAAAATGTGGGAAGTGAAATAAGGTCCCTGGTGTCAATTGTAAATGTTATCAACTTGGAAATAAGATTATACCCTGGTAGTTAAACCGGTGCAATCTACACCTAAATAATGAGATTTATCACGTGAAAAAATAACCCAGTGATCAGTCTGGAAATAATTGAGAGACCCCGAACCAGACTGCAATCTGAGAGAAGAATGGAATGAGATGGCAACTATGGAGCCTGAGAACGTAGTTGTGTGTTGCTTACTGTTTTAGGGAGGCAAGCTGAAACTTTACAGTCGGTTGAGGGTCTGGGTCCTGGATAAAGACGCTGCCATTGCTCACTCAGCACTGCCCAGTCTCTGAGATAATCATGAGCCACTAGTCTGAGCATCTAGCTCAGTGGTAATGACCATTTTATCATAAAAACACATTATTCTGGTATATACAAACCAAAAATACTGTCTGGAAATCTGTGAAAGTAGTGTTTGGCTCAGTGGGAGAGGAATTTGTAGTTAGACGGTCTACATTTGAATTTATTTCAAACTGTACACCATCTCCTGGAAAACAACAGTGTATTCTTTAGCCAAATTTAATTATATAACGAGTGTTTTCAATAATACACCATCAACCTGCCTTCATCTGTCCTTTGTCTAGCTTTACTTGTTAACTACAAAATGCAATTTTCTTCTCAGACTGTCATGAGCCTGTCCTCCATCCACTTCACACCCTGTGGACCCTGATACGGACAGGGTTGATTAATGTGTGGTTATTTTCATTAATGTTTATGAGGGGAGGGAAGCGAGGTTGTCCTAGTAGTGTAAAGAAGATAATGCGTGTGCTGTAAATAGCTGTGAGGGAGGTAGCGGTTAGGGTCAGTAATAGGGCTCAGGCGTTGGTATAAGACGAAGTGGCGGCTTCGATGATGGGGTCTTTAGAGTAGTATCCTGTGAGGGATGGTATTCCTGTGAGTGCTAAACAGCCAATGATAAGGGGGTTGTGGTGAAGGGAAGGGTTTTGTATAGCCTTCCTATTTTTCGAATGTCTTGTTCATTGTTTAGATTATGAATGATGGAGCCATATCATAAGAATAATATGGCTTTGAAAAAGGCGTGTGTGCAAATGTGTAGAAACGCCAGGTAAGGCTGGTTAAGACCAATTGTTACTATTATTAGGCCAAGTTGGCTGGAGGTGGAGAAAGCAATAATTTTTTTGATGTCGTTTTGGGTGAGGGCACAAATGGCTATGAATAAAGTGGTGAGGGCACATAGAGTAAGGGTTATTGTTTGAATGGGTTTGTTATTCTCCATTAACGGGTAGAAACGGATAAGTAGGAAAATCCCTGCTACGACTATTGTGCTTCAGTGGAGTAAAGCTGAGACTGGGCTGGGACCTTCTATTGCTGAAGGGAGTCAAGGGTGTAGTCCAAATCGGGCTGATTTTCCAGCTGCGGCTAATGAGTCCTATGAGGCGAAGATTTGAAGAGTTTTGGTTGAGTATGAAAATTTGTTGTAAGTCTCATGCGTTTATGTTAAATAAAAATCATGCTATTGATATGAGGAATCCGATATCTCCGATGAGATTATATAAGATTGCTTGAAGGGCGGCTGTATTTGCCTCTGTCCGTCCGAATCATCAGCCAGTTAGCAAGAAGGATATAATACCTACTCCTACTCATCCAATGAAGAGTTAAGAGATTGTTAGCTGTAACGAGGATGAGTATAATGATGAGGCAGATAAGTAGGTATTTGAAGAATTGGTTGATGTGGGGGGTCAGAGTGTATATATCATATTGAGAATTCCATGATAGAATACTACGGGTAGTAGTACGGGTATGAATATGAGTGAAAAGTAGTCTATTTTGAAGCTAAGTGATAGTTTAAGAGTTTGGATGGTAATTCAGTGTCAGTTTGAAATGAATGCTTCTTGGTTTGTGTGAAGAAATTTTATTATTGGGATCACGCTAGTGATGAAGGCGGAAAGGGTAATATTTTTTTACATAGTGTTGGTACTTGCTGCTTTTATAGAGGTTTGTGTTAGATATTATGATGGGGCAGTTAATATTAGTAATGTGAATAAAGCCGAGGAAGTAAATAGGCTTATTACTTTTATTTGGAGTTGCACCAATTTTTTGTTTCCTAAGACAAATGGATAACTGTTATCCTTTAAAAGTTTAAAAAAGCCACATTGTTAAGTGTGGGGGTTTGAGTTAACAGTTCTTGCAGTACTTTTTCAGTAAGAAGTTTTGATCTTCTATTACTAGCTTCAAAAACTAGTGTTCTCTTTAAACTATACTTACAATAAAGAGATCCTAAGATGATTTTGAGGTTTAGCGATAGGAGTAGTAAGGGAATAATGTGTAGGGCTATTAAGGCGTGTTCTCGTGTGAAACAGGGGGTGAGGTTGTTGATATGGTATGTTTGCCGCGTTGTGTCGTGATTAACATATATAGGGAGTAGAGAGCTGTGATTACAATATTTGTTCCTATTAGGATAATAGTGAGGTTTGATCATGAGAAAGCTGATATAATTACAAGTAGTTCTCCGATTAGGTTGATGGTAAGGAGTAGAGCGAGATTTGTTAGGCTTGCTAGTACTCATCAGGTCGCTATTAGTGGGAGAAAGATTTGTAGGCCTCGTGCTAGGATTCTGGTTCGGCTATGGATTCGTTCATAGTTCGAGTTTGCTAGACAGAATAATATAGAGGATGTAAGGCCATGGGCGATTATTAGAGCGGTAGCTCCTAAGTAGCTTCAGGGGGTTTGGATGAGGATAGCTGAGATAACAAGTGCCATGTTGCTGACTGAAGTGTATGCGATGTGTGACTTTAGGTCTGTTTGATGTCAACAGATGGAGCTGGTTATGATTATTCCTCATAAGGACAGCATGAAAAAAGGGTAAGCTATATGTTCTATTGGAGGGTTAAGAATTGATGTAATTCGTAATATGCCATAGCCTCCAAGTTTTAGTAGTGCAGCTGCAAGGACTATTGAACCTGCGATGGGGGCTTCTACGTGTGCTTTCGGTAGTCAAAGATGTAGTCCGTAGAGGGGTATTTTTACTGGAAAAGCTATTATGCAGGCTAATCATATGAGGATGTTGGATCAGGAAGTGGATAGTGGTTGGGCTCAGTGTTGTAATAATAGAAAATTTAGAGATCCTGATGTGTTTTGTAAGTATGTTAGTGCTACTAGTAAGTGGAGTGATATAAGTGTGTAAGTGTGTAAAATAGGAAGTAGAGTCCTCCATTGAGTCGTAATAATGAGCGGGTAATAATGATGAGAGTGGGGATTACTGTAGCTTCAAATATGATGTAGAATAAGATTAGTTCTGTGGCAGTGAATGTTATAATTAGAAGAGTTTGTAATGTAACTAGTATTGTAAAGTTTTTTTCAGACAAGTGGTTCTATGAGAAGGTTGGACTGGCTTGCTATTAGTATTAAGGGAAGGAGTCATATTGTCAGAATTAGGAGTGGTGTGGAAAGGGGGTCGGAAAATAATATTAGAGAGTAATTGAGACGGTTGTCGATGTATTGATTAAGATTAGGCTTGTAAAGCTGATTAGTAAACTGTGGGTTGTGGTATTAATTCAGATAGAGTTGTTTTTTGATAATCAAGTTAGGGGTATCAGTATGATGGTAGGAATGATGAATTTTAGATTGGAGATAATGATTTTGTACGTAGTCGCTGCTGGATGTGTTGGAGATTATGACTAGTAGGGTTAGTCCGATGGCTGCTTCTCAGGCTGCAAATAGTAGGAGAATAATTGGTATCATGCTGGCTAGGGTGAAGTGTGAGTTTAGGATTGTGAGAGCTGACAGAATGAATAGTGATAGTATTACGCCCTCTAAGCAGAGTAGTGCGGATATGAGGTGGAATCGGTATATTAATAATCCCGTAATCCCGTAAAGTGAAGGCTACTAGGATATTTATATGGATTAGAGACACTTGGTATTTGTGAGTTTGGATCACAGTCTAGTGAGTCGAAACCACTTGCTTTATTTTAAACTAGGTACCATATTTGTCTCATTCTAAGCCCTTTTGTGTTCATTCGTAAGCTAAGCTAGCTGCTAGTAGAGATTAAGAATAAGGTCATTGTGAGTATTATTTTTAGGTTGTTTGGGTTGCTCAGGGTAGGGGAAGTAGGAGGGCGATTTGTAAGTCAAAGAGAAGAAAGGTAATTGCTACTAGGAAGAATTTTATGGAGAAAGGTAGGCGAGCAGATCCTATTGGGTCAAAACCACATTCGTAGGTGCTTGTTTTTTCTGCGTACACGTTTAGCTGAGGTAGTGAAAAAGCTATAAATACAAATAGTAAGGCTAGAGTTGTATTTGTTAGTAGTGTTAGTAGGAGGTTTATTGTTCTTTTTCGGGGTGCACCGAAACTAACTGGAAGTCAGTTGTACTTGTTAATACTAAAAGGACTATGAACCTTATCAATAGATAGATACATAGAGAAATAGTCATACGTCTACGAAATGTCAGTATCAAGCAGCGGCTTCGAAGCCGAAGTGGTGGCTTGAAGTAAAGTGGAATTTTATTTGGCGTATAAAACAAACAATGAGCAAAGTGGATCACGGCTACAAAGAAAGTGGATCCGTATATTCCGTCTGCGATGGTGAATGGGGCTTCATAGTATTCTGATGCTTGGAGTAGGGTGAAATAACGGCCGAACATGATTGTGATGAAAAGAGCTTCAAGTATGTGTTTGCGGTTTCCGTCTATGAGACTGTGATGCGCTCAAGTGATATATACACCAGAGGCTAGTAACACAGAGGTATTGAGAAGTGGAATTTCTAGAGGACTTAGAGGGTGGATACCTGTTGGTGGTCAGCATCTGCCTAGTTCAGGAGTGGGGACAAGGCTTGAGTGGTAAAAGGCTCAGAAAAATCCTGTAAAATATAGGACTTCTGATAGGATAAATAAGATTATTCCATATAGAAGTCCTTTTTGGACAGTTGGTGTGTGGTGGCCTTGGAAAGTGCTTTCTCGGATAATATCTCGTCATCATTGATATATTGTTAAAATATTTGTTAGTAAGCTTAAAACTAGCAGGGTTATTGAGTTGAAGTGGAACCACATGATTAAGCCCGATGTTATAAGAAGTGCTGAGAGAGCTCCTGTAAGGGGTCAAGGACTGGGATTTACTATGTGGTATGAGTGGGTTTTGTGGGTCATTATGTATTGTCATGCAAATATAGGCTTACTAGTAGAGTGAATACGTAGGCTTGAATTAAGGCGACAGCGAATTCGAGGATGGTTAATAGAGTGAGGATAGTGAATGTGATGAGGGCTGTGAATAGGCTGGTACTTATTAGTTTGAGAGTTGTTTTTCCGATTAGATGTAATAAGTGGCCTGCTGTAATGGCGGTTAGTCGTACGGCTAGTGCTACTGGTTGAATAAGTAGGAAGGTGGGCTAAAGATATTTTTGCCTTATTGCGGAAACCTGTAATAACGATACCAGCTCATAGAGGAATAGTTATTCTTAAATTTATTGAGAGTTGGGTGGTAGGTGTAAATGAGTGGGGTAATATTCCAAGATGTGTAGAGACAATAAATAGGAGAAGTGAGATGAGAGTGATCAGGTTTGTCCTTTGAGGTTTTGTGTATTGATTAGTTGTTTTGAGGTAAGTTTGGTTAATCATTGTTGGATGGAAACTGTGCGATTGTTAATTAGTCGATTTGGTGTTGGGAATAATATAGTGGGGAATATAATGATTAGAGTGGTGATAGGGATACCTAGTATTATTGGGACTGTGAAAGGGGTAAATAGATTTTCGTTCATGTGATGTTTCAAGATTGTTGTAATTTGGTGTGTGTCAATTTGGGGTAGGGGGAGAAATGTTTTGAAATTTTTAGCTGGAATAGTGTGAAGAGGGTTAGGAATATAGATAGGATAGTAAGGAGTCATGTTGATGTATCCAGTTGTGGCATGTCATTAAGGGGAATTTTACGGCTCTCAACCTTTAACTAAAAAAGTTAACGCTAGTTTAGTTTCTTAATGAGGTTATAGTTATAGTTATATATATAGTTATAGTTATATAGCAGATCATTTTTCAAAGTTCTCTAGGCGAACTAGTTCGAGAACGATTGGTATGAAGCTGTGATTTGAGCCACAGATTTCTGAACACTGTCCGTAAAATAGACCTGGTCGTGTTGATATTAAAGTTGTTTGGTTTAGGCGTCCAGGGATTGCATCTGTTTTTAGGCTTAGGGAAGGGACAGCTCATGAGTGTAGTACGTCTTCGGAGGAGACTAATATTCAGATTGTTATTTGTATGGGTAGGCTCATTCGATTGTCCACTTCTAGTAATCGTAGTTCTCAGTTTTAGGTCTGAGGTTGGAATTATGTAGGAGTCGAAGTTTAGGTCTTCATTGTCGGTGTATTCATAACTTCAGTATCACTGGTGTCCTATTTTTACGGTGAGAGGGATTATTGATTTCGTCTATTATGTAGAGAATTCGTAGGGAGGGCAGGGCGATTAGGATTAAGATGATGGCTGGGAGGATGGTTCAAATAATTTCTACTTCTTGGGCGTCTATTGTATGTGTGTTAGTTTGGTTGTAAGTATTAGGGTGCTAATGTAGAGAACTATAGAGCTAATTAGGAAAACGATTATTAATGTGTGATCATGAAAGTGTAGGAGTTCTTCTGTAATAGGTGATGTTGCGTCTTGGAAGCCTACTTGGAAAGGATATGCCATGGAGATATACAGGATTTTCACATGTGATTTACCTTTGACAAAGTTATGTAAGGCTTTACTAATATCTCATTTATAAAGAAAGACAGTGGTTTTTTGGTATTTGCTTGAAACCTATTAGAGGGGCTCGATTCCTTCCTATCTTGACCATTTTGGGTTGACGTATGCTGGTTTTTCAAATGTATGGTATGGTGGAGGACACCCTTTTAGTCATTCAAGGTTTGTGGAGGTGAGGTCTACTGTTAATACCTCTCGTTTGGATGTGAATGTTTCTCAGATGAAAATTATTAGTATATCTGCTGTCAGTGAGATGAAAGAGCCTATTGATGAGATAGTGTTTCATGTGTAGGTGTCTGGGTAGTTGGAGTATCGTCGAGGTATACCGGATAGGCCTAGGAAGTGTTGCGGGAAGAATGTTAGGTTTACACCTACGTATGTAATTATAAAGTGGATTTTTGTTCCTGTTGGGTTGAGTGTATATCCTGAAATTAGTGGGAATCAGTGGACAAACCCCCCTATGATGGCGAAGACAGCTCCTATTGAAGGTACGTAGCGAAAGTGGGAGACTACGTAGTAGATATCGTGGAGAACAGTATCTAGTGATGAGTTAGCTAGGATGATGCCAGTTAGGCCACCTACTGTAAATAGGAAAATAAAGCCTAGGGCTCATATTAGAGCTGGAGATCAATTCCCTCCGTGAAGTGTTGCTAGTCAACTAAAGACCTTTACTCTTGTGGGGATAGCAATAATTATAGTGGCTGATGTAAAGTATGCTCGTGTATCTACGTCTACTCTGAATATATGATGAGCCAATACGATAAAGCCTAGGAACCCAATAGAAACCATAGCTCAAACTATTCCTATATATCCGAAAGGTTCTTTTTTCCCTGAGGTTACAATATATGAAATTATTCCGAAGCCAGGTAAGATCACAATATATACTTTGGGGTGACCAAAGAATCAAAATAAGTGTTAGTAGAGGATTGGGTCACCTCCTCCTGCGGGATCCAAAAAGGTTGTTTAAGTTTCGGTCAGTCAACAGTATGGTAATTCCGGCTGCTAGGACTGGTAGTGATAATAAGAGTAATACTACTGTAACTAGGACTGATCATACGAAGAGGGGTGTTTGGTACTGGGTTATAGCGGGTGTTTTTATATTAAAAAAGGTTGTAATGAAACTGATGGCTCCAAGGATTGAGGATATGCCGGCTAGATGTAGAGAGAAAATGGTAAGGTCTACTGAGGCTCCTGCATGTGCTAGATTTCCGGCTAGAGGGGGGTATATAGTTCAGCCCGTGCCTGCGCCGGCTTCAGGTATTCAGGATGCTATTAGTAGTAGAAAGGAAGGAGGAAGTAGTCAGAAGCTTATGTTATTTATACGGGGAAAAGCTATGTCAGGTGTCCCAATTATTAGAGGGACTAGTCAGTTTCCGAACCCACCAATTAGGTATGACCATGAAAAAAATTATCACGAAGGCATGGGCTGTTACTAGTACGTTGTAAACTTGGTCATCTCCGATTAGTTTGCCAGGTTGACCTAGTTCAACGCGAATTAATAAGCCTAGGCCAGTGCCTACTATTCCTGCTCAGGCACCAAATAACAGGTATAAGGTATCAATGTCTTTGTTGAGAATAGTCAGCGATTTATGAACATAGGTAAAAAGGCAGAGTAGGTATTAGACTGTAAATCTGAAGACAGGGATAAAGTCCTCTTTTTGCCAAGTCCTGTGGTGAATTATCATTTTGAATTGCAAATTCAAGGAAGCAGCTTCAATACTGCTGGGACTTCTCCCGCTTTTTTATCTCGTGGCGGGAGAAGTAGATTGAAGCCAGTTGACTAGGGTATTTAGCTGTTAACTAAAAGTTCGTGGGAGATGTATGCCTCCAATCTAGTGAGGATTTAGCTTAAAGTGTTTGATTTGCATTCAATTGATGTAAGGTACAGTCTTGCAATCCTTATTGGGCAGGGGTTAAGTAAATTATACTTGCGTAAGGCTTTGAAGGCTCTTGGTCTGATTTAACCTAAACTCCTATAGTAAGATGGAGAATGTTGGTGTGAGCGGTAAGAGTACTGTGGATAATACGATTGCTGTTGGTAGAAGGATTGTTCGTTTTGTGGAGTGAAATTGTCATTTTCTTTTTATGTTGTTTGTAGAGGGAAATAGAGTTATTGCTGTGGAGTAGGCGAGGTGTATGTAGAAATATAGATTGAGTAGTGCTGTGATGGCTATGAAGGTTGGTATAACAAGAATTTCGTTTTTTGTTAGTTCTTGAATAATTATTCATTTGGGTATGAATCCTGTAAGTGGGGGAAGTCCTCTTATGGAGAGTAAGGTGAGTATGGTGAGGGTTGTGATGACAGGCATTATATTTCATGTTTGGGATAATGATAGTGTGGTGGTGGTTGACTTTTGGATGAATAACATGAATATGGTGAAAGTTATTGTGATGTAGATTAGTAAATTTAGTAAAGTCAGGATTGGGTTGTACAGTAGGATAGTTGTTATTCATCCTATGTGGGCGATTGATGAGTAGGCTATAATCTTTCGGAGTTGCGTTTGGTTTAGTCCGCCTCATCTTCCGATTAGGATAGAGAGTAGAGAGAGTTAATACTAGGTGTAGATTAATTGATGGTGAGATTTGATAGAGGATTGAAAGGGGTGCAAATTTTTGTCATGTAAGTAGGATTAGGCTTGTAGTTAGGGGGACACCTCTGGTACTCAGAAGTGGAAGGGGGATAGTCCTAGTTTAATAGCTAGGGCCACTGTTAGTAGGATGGATGCTGTTGGGTTGAATAATTTTGTGATGGTTCATTGGCCGGAATGTAGTAGGTTAATGACAACTGCTAGTATGAGTAGTGTGGATGCGGTGGTTTGTGTTAGGAATTATTTAGTTGAGGCTTCTGTGGCTCGGGGGTTAGCATTTTTTAATTATGATGGGGATGATGGCTATTGTATTTATTTCTAGTGCAATTCGGGCGAATAGTCAGTGGGAGCTAATAGTTACGATTATTTTCCTAGGATGAGGATTATTAGGATAATGATGAGGATGAATGGGCTGACCTTACTTTAGATTATAGTATGACATGGTAGCACGGAGAATTTTGAATTCTTAGGGGTAGGTTAGATTCTTATTATTTTAGAAATAAGAGGGTTTGAACCTCTATTATTTACTCTATCAAAGTAACTCTTTTGTCAGACATGTTTCTTATCTTTTATGTTTGAGAGGGGATGCCTGTTGTTATAATGGGTAGTGAGACGTGTCATATACAGAGGGCTAGTGTTGGAGGAAACTTTTTCAGAGTAGGTGTATTTGTATTAGTTGATCATATCGGAATCCGGGGTCGGATGCTCGAATTCATAGGAAAGATATTGTGAGTAGTAGTGTTTTGAGAATGAGGTTTGTTGTGTGTAGTTCTGGTGTGTAGGGGTCGTGGAATGCTCCTAGAAAGAGGATAGTTGTGAATATATTTATTATGATGATGTTGGCATATTCTGCTAGGAAGAATAGGGCGAAATGGCCTGCTGCATAGTCCACATTGAAGCCGGATACGAGTTCTGATTCTCCTGTTAGGTCGAAGGGGGCCCGGTTAGTTTCTGCTAGGGTAGAAATGAATCATATTATGGTTAATGGTCATGAAGGAAAAAAATAGTCATAGTTGTTCTTGTGTGGTAGTTAGTGTGGATACGGTAAAGGAGCCGTTTATTGGAGTACTGATAGGAGGATGATGGCTAGTGTTACTTCGTATGAGATTGTGCTACTGCTCAGAGAACTCCAAATAGTGCGTATTTTGAGTTGGAAGCTCAGCCGCATCATAGGATAAACTAGACGGTTAGGTTGGATATTGCTAGCATGAATAGTACTCCTAGGTTTATGTTGATGAGGGGATATGGTTTGGGTGGGGGCTTCATACTGTGAGAGCTAAGGTTAGGGCAATTGCGGGTGCGATAATGAATATAGCGGTGGAGGATGTGGCTGGTCGTAGGGGTTCTTTAGGGAATAGTTTGCATCGGCGAATGGTTGGAGCAAGCCATGTGGGCCCACGATGTTTGGTCCTTTTCGGAATTGTATATAACCTAGAATTTTACGTTCCACTAGTGCTAGGAATGCAACAGCTCGGAAGATAGGGAGAACAGCGTTAGGATGTTAACTATAAACATTTTGTTGGGGAGAGGATTTGAACCTCTGGGTGTAAAAGTTTAACTTTTATGCAATTGCCGTACTCTGCCACCTCAACAAAGCCCTGGTCTTGGGCAGGTATATTTGCGCTAGTTTTAAGTTGAGATTGGGTCACTAATTGTTTGAAGGCGCTTGTTTGAAGTTGGCCTTATTTCTCTTGTCCTTTCGTACTGGGAGAAATGCGTAATAGAAACCGACCTGGATTACTCCTCTGAACTCAGATCACGTAGGACTTTAATCGTTGAACAAACAAACCCTTAATAGCTGCTGCACCATTAGGATGTCCTGAACCAACATCGAGGTCATAAACCCTATTGTCAATATGGACTTTAGAATAGGACTGCGCTGTTATCCCTAGCGTAACGTTCCGTTGATCAAAATTTTGGGTCAATAAGTGATACTATGCTTTGGTTTGTAGGCCTAGGCTTTAATCACTCGGAGGTTTTTTTGTACTCTGAGGTCACCCAAACCGAAACTGTCAACCCATATAAAGCTTTGTTATCCCGTGAATCTCCATAGGGTCTTCTCGTCTTATTTTGTTATCCCCGCCTCTTCACGGGGAGGTCAATTTCACTGATTAAAAGTAACAGACAGTAAAACCCTCGTGTGGCCATTCATACAAGTCCTTATTTAGAGAACAAGTGATTATGCTACCTTTGCACGGTCAGGATACCGCGGCCGTTTAACGATTTTCACTGGGCAGGCAGTGCCTCTAATACTGGTTATGCTATAGGTGATGTTTTTGGTAAACAGGCGGAGTTTTTGTTCGCCGAGTTCCTTTTACTTTTTTTAATCTTTCCTTAATACACGCCTATGTTGGGTTAACAGTGTGTTTAATAAATAATTTAGTGTTGGGTTATATTTATTAACTGTTAATTATCAGTATATTATCAGTTACTGATGTAAGTTTGTGCGAGGAGAAAAATTTCTTGTTACTCATGTTAACAGTATTACTTCTATAGTTGAATTGATTAATCCAATAGTCAGGCCAGGCGTTGATTTATTTATTGTTGAAATTAAAACGTAGTTTTGTTGTTGAGCTTGAACGCTTTCTTAATTGGTGGCTGCTTTTAGGCCAACTATGGTTTAAGTTTATAGTACCCCCTAGTAAACGTATCCATTTCTAAAAAGCTGTACCTTTATAGACTAACAATTAAATATACATTAAGACTTGATGTGGTTTTTAGTATTATTTAATGTTGAACTGAAATTCCTTTCTTGGACAACCAGCTATCACTTAGGCTCGTTAGGCTTTTCACCTCTACTTATAAGTCTTCTCACTATTTTGCCACATAGATGAGTTTGTTCTAGTTACTGCTTGTAAGTAGCTCGTCTGGTTTCGGGTAATTTAGCTTAAGGTCTCTTTGCTAAGTTATTACTAGTTAAGTCATTATGCAAAAGGTACAAGGAGTAAGCTTTGCTTTTTTTTAACTTTTAATATTTTTTTCATTTTTCCCTTATGGTACTTTCTCTATAGCGCCATTGGTGGTTAAATTTCTATCATCTCCTATACTTTAGATGTATGGTGAATGATTTATTTGATTAGTTTATGGTACTAGCGGTGGGGAGGGTATGGGCTAGGTATAGTTCAAGATATACACGGATTGTGGAATCTTCTAGGTGTAAACTAGATGCTTTGTTTATGCTATATCTTGTTTTATCCAAGCACACTTTCCAGTATGCTTATCTTGTTACGACTTGTCTCGTATAATTGCTTAGCATAGGTTAGTGAACTGGGGTTTTGCTGTGATACTGCTTGAGGAGGGTGACAGGCGGTGTGTGCGTGCTGCATGGCCTTATTCAATTAAGCACTCTGCTCTTAATATACTACTAAATCCTCCTTTAGTTTTTAGATTTCATAAAAACTTTCGTGTGGATATAAGGGGTGTTCTTATTATAGAAAATGTAGCCCATTTCTTCCCATCCCATATAGGTTACACCTTGACCTAACGTTTTTATGTATGGTAGTTATGCTTACTTTTGTTCCCTTTTAGGGTTTGCTGAAGATGGCGGTATATAGACGGAAGTAGCAAGGATTGGTGAGGTAAATTGGGGTTTATCGGTTACAGAAAAGGCTCCTCTAGAGGAATATGAAGCACCGTCAAGTCCTTTGAGTTTTAGGCTGCTGCCAGTAGTACTCTAGCGAATAGTCTTGTTTGGGGACTACTTAAATTTACGACTAAGCTTAGTGGAGTATCTAATCCCAGTTTGGGATTAGATTAGTTGTCGTGTATTCAGATTGTACTAATGTCACTTTCGTGGTTTAGCTTAGTTTTAATTATGGCTTTTTACAGCTTAATTGGGATTTGACTTTATTTTGTATGGTTCCTTAACACTCTTTACGCCGGGTCTCTATTAATTTGGGTCAATCGTATGACGGCGGTGGCTGGCACGAAGTTTACCAACCCTAGCTAACATGACTTAGTCAAACTTTCGTTCATGGCTTAATTTTTATCACTGCTGTGTCCCATGGGGGTGTGGCTAAGCAAGGTGGCGTGAGTTGTTAGTGTTGCGTGCTTGATACCCGCTCCTTTTGATCTTTGTGATTTGGAGGGCATTCTCACCGAGGTGTAGATGCTTGCATGTGTAAGTCTGTTAAGAACTAATAGAAAGGCTGGGACCAAACCTTTATGTTGATGGGGCTGGCGAAGCCCATCTAGATATTTTCAGTGTCTTGCTTTATGAAAAATTTAAGCTACATTAACCTGTGGAGTTTAAAAGATGTTCGTGTAATTTCATTATGGGGCTTGTGTCAGATAGTATTGATTACGAAAAATATATTTGTAGATCTAGGGACGAAGCTGTCTAGGGGGGTGGTGAATATCTAAGCAGATGGTCAGTTTTGTAGGGGGTGAGGGGGTTTTGATCCATTACGAGATACAGTTTTTTGAGCCCAGGGGGAATAGTGGAGTACTATGTCCTGTAACCATTAATTTAAATGCACATGTTGGTTGTGCTAGTCAAATCAAAAATACATACAAGTCCAGCTACAATTTGCTTGACTGTGACGAGACCTTTTAAGGTCATAGCTGAGTCTGTGCAGGCCCCCCCCAAACCATAAAAAATACCAAATGTATGGAATCTCAGTTATGTGTGAGCATGGGCTGATTAGTCATTAATCCATCAAGATGTCTTATTTAAGGGGAACGAGTGGGCGATTTTACGTTAAAATGGTCCTGAAGTAAAAACCAGATGTTTTATAAAGATCACCGTTAGCTACCATCCCCTATTTGAATACACCTCTGTTAGAACTGAGATCAGTTGAGAGGAAATAGAGACAGCAATGGCTGGTATTGACCGTAGAGGAGGCCACTTCATTCATTGGGTGATGCTGGGAGGAGGATAGAGTTGATAAGTATAAATGAAGCTTTTCCTCTTTGCCTTCTCCCCCAGTGTGTTTGCTCTTCCAGGGTGGCCTCCACTGGATTCAGTGTGCATCCTCAATGTGTCCTGGGCACTCAGCTGGCGATTGCAGTGTGGGTGGCCACCAGAGAGAAGACAGACACAAGAATGCTGCTGGGTAAACTGAGCTATCTAGTAGCCCTGTTGCGTTTCATGGTCCCCTAGTTACGGAAAACTAACAGCATAATGATAATTTTTAAAGTTCCGTAGTGAATATCTTGGAGATACATGTAGCTTTCTGCATTCTATGGTGATTCATCTGGAAGTTGCTAATCAGGCAGTAAAATTTAATTCCAATGCACAGTCTTCATAAGAATGTGAAATACAAAAAAAATTATTAAAAAACAGCGTTTCATTAAGCTAAGCTATTGAGTGCATAGGTCTCTGGTGAGTGAATAATAAGGAAATGAAATAACGTTTACTAGAAGTAAATACTCATGTCAGTTAAACGAACGCACCGTTATCTTCAGGTCATAGAATCTGGATAGCTTTTGACCTAAGGTACTGAGGGTATAATGTCCATTTACTGCATGAGGCTCGTCTTCCTCAGCTGTCCATCTTGGATCCACAGAGCTCCTCCCTCCTTGCTCCTCTGAACCAGTGGTCATGCTCACCGCAGACACATTAGCATTCAGACTTATTTACTGCTCTACTCTTAGATTCTGCCATTTCCACAGGGACCTCCCCTCAGGCCAACTTCTTAAGGCAGAGCCTCACCTTGATTGTAGCAGGTGCACCCTGCTCTGTTGTTAGGCATGGATACCGTATTCATTTCTCTTTTCCCCTCGGTACAGCAAGCTTCACTGGCAGTCAGCCACATCTGCTTTTTTCCACTGCATGTCGTTTTTTGTTGAGGGCCTAGACAGAATGGGTGCTCTCTATATATTTACAGAATGATTGAAAGAGTGGAAGAAAACACCTACACTCCAGTGAAATCTAGGTTGGAATAGAGGGCAGTTGAAAATAGGAAAAGATTGGCTAAAAAAGCCACTTTCTGTCATTCTTGGTCAGGTAGAATTCAAATTAATTTCCCAGATAATAAAATTTCTGTTCCTGATGAAAATCCAATACGAAAAAAATTCAGTTATATTCCTTTTATTAACCAAAGGCACACTTAGAAATTCTGTGATCAGCAACTCTAAAACGTTTTGCCTTATATGCTCCATAATCCAGTGGAGTTTATCTCAGGTATGCAAGGATTCTTTAATATATGCAAATCAATCAATGTAATAAAGCATATTAACAAATTAGAGAAAAACAATATGACCATCACAATAGATGCAGAAAAAGCTTTTAACAAAATTCAACACATATTTATGATAAATACTCCCCAGAAAGTGGTCATAGAGGGAACCTACCTCAACATAACAAAGGCCATATATGACAAACCCACAGCAAGTATGATAAGGGTGAAAAACTGAAAATATTTCCTCTAAGATCAGGAATAAGGCAAGGTGGCCCACTCTCACCACTATTATTCTACATAGTTTTGGCATATTTAGCCACAGCAATCAGAGAAGAAAAAGAAATGAAAGGAATACAAATTGGAAAAGAAGACATAAAACTGTAACTGTTTGCAGATATGATACTATACATAGAAAATCCTAAAGAGGCCACCAGAAAACTACTAACTAATCAATTAATTTGATAAGGTTGCAGGACACAACATTAATGCACAGAAATCTCTGGAATTCCTATACATCAACAACCAAAAATCAGAAAAGGAAATTATAACACTCCCATTCGCCACTGCAACAAAAAGAGTACTATACCTAGGAATAAACCTGCCTAAGGAGGTGAAAGACATACTCAAAAAACTATAAAACACTGATGAAATAAATCTGACATACACAGGTGCAGAAATATACCATATTCTGAGACTGGAAGAATCAATATTTTGAAAATTACTATACCACCCAAAGCAATCTACACATTAAAAGCAATCCATATTAAACTACCAATGGCATTCTTCACAGAACTAGAATAAAATTTTTTTAAATTCATATGGAAACACAAAAGACTCTGAATAGCCAAGACAATCTTGAGAAAGGAAAACAGACTTGGAGGAATCAAGCTGGGAAAACAGAACAGCTACATGTGAAAGAAAAAAATTAGAACAATCCCTAATACCATACATAAAAATAATTTCTAAATGGATTAAACACTTAAAAGTAAGACCAGACCCTATATATTTCTTTCTTTTTATAGAGAAACATAAGAAAAACACTCTTTTACATAAACCACAGCAAGATCTTTTTTGACCCACCTCTTAGAGTAACGGAAATATAACAAATATAAACCAAAGGGAACTAATTAAACTTAAAAGCTTTTGCACAACAAAGGAAACCATAAACATGACAAATGACAACATTCAGAATGGGAGAAAATATTTGCCAATGAAACAACAGAAGACTAATCTCCATATACAAACAGCTCATGGAGTTCAATATCAAAAAAGCAAAAATCTAGTGAAAAAAATGGGCAGAAGACCTAAATAGACATTTCACCAAAGATGACTTACAGATGGCCAAGAGGCACCTGAAAAGATGTTCAACAGCACTAATTACCACAGAAATACAAATCAGAACTACAATGAGGTGTCACCTCTCTCTGGTCAGAATGGCTATTTTCAAAAACTCTATAAACAATAAATCCTGGAAAAGATACGGTGAAAAGGGAACCCTCCTGCCCTGTTGTTGGGAATGTAAATTGATACATTCCCACCATAATAGGAACATAATGGAAATACAGTATGGAGTTTCTTTAAAAACTAAAACTAGAACCACCATATTACCCAGGAATCCCACTACTGGGCATTACCCTGAGAAAACCATAATTCATAAAGAATCATGTACCACAATATTCACTGCAGTACTTGTTTCAATAGAAAGGACATGGAACCAACCTAAATGTCCATTGACAGACGAACGGATTAAGAAAATGTAGCAAATATATACAGTGGAATATTAACTATAAAAAGAAACGAAATTATTTGTAGTGAGGTGGATGGACCTAGAGTCTGTCGTACAGAGTGAAGAAAGAGAAAAGCAAATACCGTATGCTAACACATATATACGGAATTAAAAAAAAAAAGGTTCTGATGAACCTAGGGTCAGGACAGGAATAAAGACGCAGAAGTGTAGAATGGACTTGGAGACAAAGGGACAAGGGTAAGGGGCAAGGGTAAGCTGGGACAAAATGAGAGAGTAACATTGACATACTCTACCAAATATAAAATAGCTAGTGGGAAGCAGCCTCATGGCACAGTCTTCAGCTTGGTGCTTTCTCCCGCCTAGAGGGGTGGGGTAGGGAGGGTGGGAGGGAGACATAGAGGGCAGAGATATGGGGATCTATGTATATGTATAGCTGATTCAGTTTATTATACAGCAGAAACCAACGCAACACTGTAAAGCAATTATACTTCAATAAACATGTTTCATATATATATATATATATATATAAACATATATATACATATATATATAAACTGTTCATACGAAATATCAAAATTTTTTTAAATGAGAAGACCTGAAATTTTTAAAAAGAAGAGATACCTATTACGAACAGGCATATGAAAATGCTCAACATCACTAATCATCAGCGAAATGCAAGTCAAAACCACAATGAGATATCACCTGACAGCTGCCAGAATGACTATCACTAAAACGATCACAAATAACAAATTTTGGTGAGTATGTGGAGTAAAGGGAACACTTGTACACTACTGGTAGGAATGTAAATTGGTGCAGCCACTGTGGAAAACAGTAGACCGTTTCCTCAAAAAACTAAAAATAGAACTACCTTATGATCCAGCAATTCCATTATTTAGCATATATTCAAAGAAAACTACTCTTAGAAGATACATGCACCCCAAGATTCATAACAGCATTACTTATAATAAACAAGGTATGGAAACAAAGTGTGTCCTTTAACAATGAATGAATAAGAAAGATGTGGTATGTATGCATAACTATCTATCTATCATCTATCTATACACACACACACAAACACACACAAACACACACACACACACACACACACACGAAATTTTGCCATTTGAAACAATGTGTATAGAACTCTTATGCCTAGTGAAATAAGTCCGAGAATGATAAATACTGTGATATCACCTGTATGTAGAATCTAAAAAAGGAAACAAATATGTAAAACAAAACAGAGACACAGATATAGAGAACCAACTGTTACTATGGGAAGAAAGAAGGGGGAGGAGCAAGATGGGGTAAGGAATTAAGAGATACAGACTGTTATGTATAAAATAAATAAGCAACAGATATATTGCACAGCACAGGAAATATAGCCATTACTTTATGATAACTTTAAATGGAGTAGAGTCTATAAAAATATTGAATCACTATGTTGTATACCCTGAAACTAATATATTGTAAACCAACTATACTTCAATGATAAATAATAAACACTCAATGAAAATAATATAAATATTATGCACTTCTTCATTGCCAGGGCTTTATGAAGCTGTTTACATGCTATTTTTTAATGAAACTACATCATAAGCCTATGAAGAAAGTAATATTTATCTTCATTGTAGAAATGAAGAACCAGGCTTAGAAGAATGAAATATCTGGCCCATATAGGAAAAGCAACACTTAACAAGTATTGATGGCAACATCTTGTCCATTATCTTTTGCTAATCACATTAAACTTTAGGTTCTTTATTTGCAAAATGATTTAGAAAATACATGCCTCCAATTATTTATGTAAATACTAGGAAAGATTGTATATACCTAGAGTGCTTAACTGTGGATAAATTAAGATGAGGCATTTAAAATAACGGCACATTGAATATTAAACGATTACAGCCCATCACTATGAAACATAATTTTCAAATGTTATTGTTGTATAATAGCATCAAAAATCCTATATAGAAGGACATATTTATTATTGCATGTCTGGATTATTTCCCGGAAGGAAGATTGTTAAAATAATAGATTTTTATTTCGTCTGTTGATGGAGCCCAAATCAGGCTTTTGGTTGTCATTCTAAGTTTCTCAGAGAGCATGATGCCTCTAAATGCTGATAAGACAGGCCTGATTCCAGATAGCCCTGGAAAATCTCTGGGAGCCAAAGTATATGGTAAGTACATGTCACACCCAGAGAAGCAGTGGAGTAATCCTTAAGGAAGGTTTTCTTTTGTTGTCTTTTCAGGATCAAGATGCAGGTCATTTGTGTTTTGCATCACATGATTTTGTTTAAGACGGTGTAGATGGTTTTCCCATTAGGACTACCCCAGGTAAGTCGCTGACTTGGAAACAAGGCTCCTGAAGCACTACTTCTCTAAAGTGTTGAAATATTTCTTTTTTTCCCTCATGCCCATGTGTAAGGGCCAACCAAGCAAATCACAATTACCAGATGTGCAGGGTCAAAGGAGAGGGCTTGTCTCTCTTTTTCTCCACCCTCATTTTCTTTTTTTTTTCACTATGGTTTATTACAGGATATTCTCTGTATTGTAGAGTAGGACTTGTTTTTTATCCATCCTACATATAATACTTTGCTAACCCCCTTTATTGTTTTTTTAAACATCTTTAATGGAGTATAATTGCTTTACAATGTTGTGTCAGTTTCTGCTGCATAACAAAGTGAATCAACTATAATGCATAGGTATATCCCCATATCCCTCCCTCTTGCACCTCTCGCCAACCCTCCTTATTCCACCCCTCCAGCTACCACCTTCATTTTCAATGATCAGCTATTGTCTTTCTTTGGGGAGGGTGTATTTTGTGGTAGTTTCTCTGTCCTAGACCATAGTTCAGATGTCCCTAGTTGTTTGCAGAAATTCTATAGCTTTTACTCGAGGAGAGGAGTCTTCGGGCTTAACTGAGTGGTTGAATTCAGTATTCAAATTGCTACAAACTCAACTTGTAGCAAAGGGAGATTAGTATGTTCTACTACTATTATTGCCAGATTGAGGGTTTACTTATCACAAACCTATTGCTTCTTCACTGTTCAGCCAAGTTCATTTGAAGAAATGAGCTACTTTTTTTTTTTTGTTATACGCGGGCCTCTCACTGTTGCGGCCCCTCCTGTTGCGGAGCACAGGCTCCGGACGCGCAGGCTCAGCGGCCATGGCTCACGGGCCCAGCTGCTCCGCGGCATGTGGGATCTTCCCGGACCGGGGCACCAACCCATGTCCCCTGCATCGGCAGGCGGACTCTCAACCACTGCGCCGCCAGGGAAGCCCGAACTACTTTCTTATATGTATAGCAAATCAAAATTTCAAACATTGAATAAAATAATTGAGAACAGAATATATCTATTTAAAATAGTCTATTCCAGGCTTACATTTTCATACCAATCACACAGCCACAACTACATTCCTCAAGGAGAGATGAAAAGGCAAGATCCTTTCCGCAATTTGCACTGACTTAAGAACAAATTTTAAATACTAAAATAATAAATAGATTTTAGGCTTTATGAAACTACAGAATATGAGCGTCACCAAGACCATGCTCACTTTGACACCAATTGCAAGTTTGAGAGTCCCCAGTACTATCTCAGGTTCATGATTTGTTAGGACTCAAAGAACTCAGCCAAGTCATTAGACTTATGGGTACAATTTATTACAGCAAAAGATATAGCCTAGGGCTTCTCTGGTAGTGCAGTGGTTGAGAGTCCGCCTGCCGATGCAGGGGACACGGGTTCGTGCCTCAGTCCAGGAGGATCCCACATGCTGCAGAGCGGCGGGGCCCGTGAGCCATGGCCGCTGGGCGTGCGCGTCCTCCGGACGCCTGTGCTCTGCAACGGGAGAGGCCACGACAGTGATGGGCCCACGTACCACAAAAAAAAAAAAAAAAGAACCTAGGGGTAAGATAGGAATAAAGACACAGACTTACTAGAGAATGGACTTGAGGATATGGGGAGGGGGAAGGGTAAGCTGTGACAAAGTGAGAGAGAGGCATGGACATATATACACCACCAAACGTAAGGTAGATGGCTACTGGGAAGCAGCTGCATAGCACAGGGAGATCAGCTCGGTGCTTTGTGACCGCTTGGAGGGGGTGGGATACGGAGGATGGGAGGGAGGGAGACGCAAGAGGGAAGAGATATGGGAATATATGTATATGTATAACTGATTCACTTTGTTATAAAGCAGAAACTAACACACCATTGTAAAGCAATTATACGCCAATAAAGATGTAAAAAAAAATTATTGTTAAAGATATAAAAACATGAAAAGCAAGACAAAAACTCTGAAGAAAATATAAGAGAATAATTTTATGTGTTTGTATAGGAAAGAATAAGGAAGGGATTTACTCATTTGTATAAGAAGTATAGGGCAATATTTCCTGGACAAGACACTAAAAAAGGCAATGTGACAATTTTTATTTTTAAAAAACAGTCTTCTAAATAATAAAAATCACTACAACAAAACAAAACAAACAAATAAAAGGAAGCTGTTAGAAAAAAAATAAACATGAATTTACCTTATCATCCAGCAATCACGTTCTTGGGAACTTGAGAGATTAAAAACTATGTTTATGTAAAAATTGTGAAAAATATAATAATTGTTCAAAACAGCTTTATTTATATTGGCAAAAATAACATGGAGACAACTCGCCCTTTAAAGAGTGAATGGTTAAATGAGATCTGGTACATCCATACAATGGAATACTATTCAGTAATGAAGAGGAACAAGAAAAAGAAGAAGAAACCCCCAAATTTGTAGAAGTGAAGTTTTACTGAGCTCTGCTCACCAGAGCAACCCCCAGCTCTAGTTTTATGCTTTTGATTTATGATTTGTGAAAAAAGTCAATCTAATGAAAGAATTCAAAGAAAATCTAAATAAATTAGGAGACTTAAGGTGTTAATAGAATGGAAGAGTCAGTATAGTACAGATGATTAATATATGGGTTTCATACTATTTATGATCATATTTCTATAAGCTTCTCCAAAAGACAAAACCGTGGAGGCAGAGAACAGATTAGCGGTTGCCAAGGGCAGAGTTGGATGTGGGGGTGGTGATGCATGGTGCCTATATGAAGAAGTAGCAGGAGGGAGTTCCTTAGACGGGACAGAAAAGTTTTGCATCTTGGCTGTGGTAGAGGTTACACATACCTGTGTTTGATCAAACGGCATAGAAATATATAACCGTACACACAAATGTCACCACCAGGGCAAGTGTGAGGTAGACTACATGGGAATCTATGTAGAATTTTTCAAATCTATAATCATTTCAAAATACAAAGTTTAAAGTATGGGGTGGGTAACAATCCCCTCTTTTTTTGGTGCTGTCAACTTAGTGCCCTCCTACTTGTGACACACGCGCCCCAGTTTCACTGCATGTGTCACACCATATATGTCCAGCCCTCTGCATTTTGTGGCTCCGTTTCCTTCTGGTGCATTAGCAAATTGCTGCCAATTCTCCTCTCCTCCCTCATCTATGAAACGAAGCACTTTCTTCCTGTGCCCCATACTTTGGGTATTCTGGGTTTTGTGCTTCCTAGTTTATAACTGGCAGTTTGACAAATTAATTTTGGATGATGTAATGAGGTGCCTTACTCTGGAGAACACTCCACTGGGAGACAGGTCTTCTATTCTCTCTATCCTACACCCTCTGATTTGGTGTCACAGTCTGCCTGAGCCAGATCTGTCAGATAAAACTAGAAATACCTGACTCACCTATAGAACAATGCTGTACTCTGTTAATCTCATATTAGACAAAGACAAAGGAGAACCTGCGTGCTTTCACTTTTCCTATAGTAAAATATATGCTATCTTTTAGGATTTGTTTGAAGCAGAGACTTTCTTTTTTCATTATTCTCACAATAAACACTCTATTCTCTATTGTTTAAAAATGCACTCCAATAACAGAAAACCTAATCGGGAGATTTGAGGTAGAGGGATTTCAGATATCTTCAAGTGTTTATAAAGAGTTGCTGACTTCACCTGGTGTAGGGTCCTGGATGCAGTCCTCTCTAAATTACTAATTTATTACCAAAGAAGATTCTGCATTTTAAGGCCAAAATTGATCCAAAGCATTGGCTATATCCAGAAATAACCAAATTAAACAGTGGCTCAGATAGGGTCCAGCAGTAAAATTTGCCCAGCCCGTATTTGCCCAGCTTACTATTTGCAGAAGCTGGGTGCATGCTAAATGGGAATCTGGGTGGCATGTTCACATTTAGAATGGAAACTGGGAGACAGCAAACAGACAAGGGTATTGAAATACAGAATTGTGTCAACATATTTGTTGACAGAACATTGAACATCATGGCTTAGCAAAGATCATAGTACCAACCAGGGATCATTGATTGCTGCCATCCCTGAGGTCACTATTTTATTTCAAACCTGAGGAAGACGTTAAACTGCTCTGACAACATTTGGAGAGGAGGGGTTATGGCACCAGAAGACAATGGCAGACAGCCTTCAAACCATGACAACTTCGTCCCATTACCAAGGTAACTAAGTCAAAGGGCATAGTTTAAATTTAGGGGAAAAGTCACAGAATTGTCGAGTTTGTAGATATCATAAGGTAATCTAAAATGTGGAAGTAAAAAAATCAGATTAACAAATTATTTGCTTGTAATACAGGTTTGTTTGTTTTTAATGTTGTCTTGACTCAATCTTGGCTAGAGGCTGGTCAGTTCCCTCTCCTGAGCAGCTAAGTACTTCCGTACTTCAATTCCCTTATAAGAATCTCACACTCAGAGCACTGTGCACCAGCCCTCATTGCCCTTAGGATCAGACAACGGTAGAAACCCCCTATGGGAGCAGAAGAAATTACTCAGTTAGCCAATCCACACGGAGCCCATGATTCCAAGCTAACCCCAGCCCACTTGCCATGCACAAGCTGCTCCCTAGAGTTCCAGCTTGCTGTGACCATGCCCCAGGTGCAACGCTTCATTTGACCCTGCCTGGCAGCCTTTTCTTGTCTGGGACTGCAAGTTATAAAAAATGTTCTTTTTTTCTTCCTGTCACTGCGCTGCGTTCCACCATCAAAAGAATCTTTAAAATTATAAAATGTGGGCCACGGCTGTGTTTTACTTCAAGCTATGAGATTAGTCAATGGCCAAACCAGGCCTAGCCTGAAACATAAGGTACATATGCCTCTTACATTCCATAAAGCCCTCCAGGGTGAGGCAGGGAGCACCTCAGAGCTTCACTTTCATGGTAATATTTGTCTCCTTGAGAACAAGGAACAAGGATTTTTAACCTCATTGCCTAATATGGTGCCTAAAATTTTTACATATTTAATGCTTTTCTCATAAAATAAGTGAATAATTAGATGAGTAAATGCTATAAAGCAATGCTGTATGAAATTAAATAGCAAAACATTTTATACCAAATTTTTTAGGCTAAATTATTCTTAGATAACTGTAATGCAAAGCTTTTGTCATAGTTTTTTCTGTGCCTTTGCTGTCACTCTAAATCTAGAAACTTTTCTGTACACAAATACTCTCAGTTTAAACTTCTTCATTGTTGCAGCTGAGGAAAGGAACTGCTAGGAAAAACCCACAAGCTTTAATAATTCCCTGGATGAAGGTGTATAAGTTTGCAGCTTGTTGATTTTGATACACCACTGGGACATCCAATGATATTGCGATGACTAGATCTGTAGTTGATAACAGAGGTCTGAGTAAAGAGGTATGCATACGAATTCATTAATATAGAGTAATTGAAAACATGATGGCGGCTCTGCAAGAATGTTCACACTTAAGGAGAGAAGAGCCCCCAACTGGGGCACCAGCAGTTCCAGGAGAGGAAGAGAAACAAGCTAAGAAGGAAACACAAGCAGTATGTGCAGTGGGTGACAGAGAGCTGATCTGGAAGCCAAAAAATATTTTGAAGATGAGGAGAGTGAACCTTGCCTGATGTTGCAGACAGAAATGGTCTTTGGGGAGGCAAATTAGGAAAAGTTCCTATTTTGTGGAAGTTCATTTAATTGTCTTAACATTTTAAAAGTTGTATCTGAAAAGCTGTATAGCACATATTGCACAAGATGACTTATGGAATCTTAAAATATCTTAAAACTTGACCACGGGGGGAAAAATCATTGCCTAACACAAGGTCTCAAAGTGCATTACCAAGATAAGTTAAAATGAAAACAATGATTCCAACTGCCTGTCTGATTTGAATATTTTATTCTATGTGGAGGTGAATAGACTTCTTGACATCTGAAAGTCAGAAAGGAATTAGAGCCCAACACGTGCCATGATGAGGAGAAATGTCCTCTGCAGCCATCCGGGAGTAGAATAATAACATACTGGAATTCTAGGAAACAGTAAAATACGTGGCAAGCACTGTGGCTTTCACAGCTGTAGCTGCTTTATTTTGTACCTTCCGATCTGCCTTGACTCAATCTTTGGTCCAACACTTATATAGAATGCATAAGCCTTTTAATATTCATGAATCACTTCAGAGGTATGAAGCCACCATATGAGACCCTCCTAAGGGATTTGGAGACCTGATTTCTGCTTGTAGCCTAGTAATTGAATAACTGTGTGTCCACTGGTTATTCATTACTTTTTTGTAGGGAAGTTCTCAATTATATTCTTATTTGTACATATCACTAATATAAAACCCGTTTGATGTTATTGCAGAAACACAGATTCCAAGGCCCCAGCCCAGACTTAGAATCTCTGGAACTATGCCCCGGAATTAGCATTTAATAGTCTTCCAAGATGTTTCTCATGCTTACTATTGCTATAGAATCACTGGTCTAGAAATTCCATCCAGATATACCTGCCTAGGATTTTTTAAATGAGCATTTACTTTAAAGTAACTTTAGATTTACAGAAAAGTTTCAAATATAGAGTTCTCATATACCTTTCACTGATTTTCCCCATCATTAATATATTTTTTGAATTTTAGAATTTTATTTTTTTATACAGCACGTTAAGTTATCCATTTTATACATATTAGTATATATATATATCTATCAATCCCAATCTCCCAATTCATCACACCAACACCACCCCGCCACTTTCCCCCATTGGTGTCCATACGTTTACTCTCTACATCTGTCTGTATTTCTGCCCTGCAAAACAGTTCATCTGTACCATTTTCTAGGTTCCACATATATGTGTTAATATACGATATTTATTTTTCTCTTTCTGACACTTCACTCTGTATGACAGTCTCTAAATCCATCAATGTCTCTATAAATGACCCAATATCTTTCCTTTTTATGGCTATAATTCCATTGTATATATTTTCCACATCTTTATCCATTAGTCTGTTGATGGGCATTTAGGTTGCTTCCATGACCTGGCTATCATAAATAGTGCTGCGATGGACATTGAGGTACATGTGTTTTTTTGAATTATGGCTTTCTCTGCGTCCAGTAGTGGGATTGCTGTGTCATATTGTAATTCTTAGTTTTTTAAGGAACCTTCATACTGTTCTCCTTAGTGGCTGTATCAATTTACATTCCCACCAACAGAGCAAGAGTATTCCCTTTTCTCCACACCCATTGTTTTTAGATTTTCTGATGATGCCCATTCTAACTGGTGTGAGGTGATACATCATTGTAGTTTTGATTTGCATTTTTCTAATAATTAGTGCCTGTCATTAATCTTATATCACCATAGTATATTGATATAACTAAGAAACTGTACCAGTACACTACTATTTGTTGCTACTGATTTGTTGTTGGTTACATCATTACTTATGGTTCTACTTCATACACTGGGCTGCCTGTACATACTAGTTTCTAATGATCCTCTTCAGAGATATTTATGTTATTTTTATTAATGATGATCACAAATATAAGTCTCAACCAGAGTATGCTGTTAAAAAAATAATTCAAATCCAGGTTGTATTATATTTACTATTTGGAATTTTATAGCATAAGCATAGAACAAATTCTCCAACCATGTCTTCTTTTGAACTCTTTAGATCATAATAACTACATTCCTAGAATGTGATCTGTTTTGATGTGGACCACACCCTTGACTTCCAAGAACACTCAGTGGGAAGCATGGAAGGATTGAGTGGGGAGACCCATGCCATTTACAAAAAGGATGAGTATCCCTCATCCGAAACAGCTGAGACAGACCTCATCAATGAGAAGCAAGGGAGGGCATTGATGTGGAGAGTTGGTTGCCTTTGCTGAGCAACTGTTATGAGAGACAGCAGAGAAGTGAGGCCAACCCTGGATAACTGATTGTCATGTGGTGCAGAGTGAGGTGATCACCCAGAAGGCCAGTGGCAGTGGATGCACAGAGTGGAGAAAGTCCACGGCTACTCCTGCTACCCTTGGTTATTCTAGACTGGTGGCAGCACAGTGGTCAGAACACGAAGGGGCTCAAGTCCACACCTGTCAATATATAGATATCTGAACCCTTCTTGTGATCAACATAAATAAAAGTCAATAATAGCGCATCAGCACCATTCTTGTGGCCCAAGCTCACATCAAGAGCAATCCATGGACCAGGTTTCCCTTCCAGCGCCAGGCCTTGCCAGTGGATCCTAGAACGACATCATAGGCAGAAGCTCCAGAGCCACATGTGGTGTTTGGTTGATGCTTTGTGTAGAACAATATGTCAGAAAGCAACCCAAAGAAAGAAACAGAGACAAGCCAGATGTGTGTCCCCTGGAATCAGATTGCCAAACCAACTGGTCAACACAACTGGTCAACCCCACTGGTCATAGACCCTCAAGAGAAAAAGACAATTTCAAGGTAGGCGTCTACAGCAACTGAAACCCATGTTGGAACAAATTTGTGCCAGGCGTGTCCTAGGTGGATGCACTGCCAGCCTTGGCCAGCCCAAGCACCAGAGAGGGACAAATGTTTTTGAGGACAGGATGGGAGGAGTGGACAAGAAGGTGGAATAAGATCTTGAGCTCACCTCCCATTCATGGGTACACCACAATTACAACTATTTACAGAACAACTACTGATGAGAAAGACTGAAAGACTAGTAGAAAAGATCTACAAAGAATAAAATACCTAGGAATAAACCTATCTAAAGAGGTAAAAGAACTCAGAAAATTAGAAGACACTGATGAATGAAATCAAAGGTGACACAAACAGAAAGATATACCATGTTCTTAGATTAGAAGAATCAACATTGTGAAAATGACTATACTACCCAAAGCAACCTACAGATTCAATGCAATTCCTATCAAATTACCAGTGGCATTTTTTTACAGAACTAGAACAAAAAAATCTTTAACTTTGTATGGAGACACAGAAGACCCCCCCCCAAATAGCCAAAGCAGTCTTGAGACAGCATTTAGTTTTATTGCTCTTTGCTATTGTTTTCTTCACGTCTGTTTCATTTATTTCTGCTCTTATCTTTATGATTTCTTTCCTTCTACTAACTTTAGGTTTTGTTCTTTCTGTTGTTGATGTAGGTGTAAAGGTTAGGCTATTTATTTGAAATTTTTTTTGTTTCTTAAGGTAAGATTTTATTGCTATACACTTCCCTCTTAGAGCTGCTCTTGTTGAATCCCATAGGTTTGGCTTTTATTTTCATTTGTAGGAATATTTTTATTTCCTCTTTTATTCTTCAGTCACCCATTGGTTGTTTAGTAGCATATTTTGTAGCCTCTACGTGCCTGTGGTTTTTTAGTTTTTTTCTTGTAGTTTATTTCTAATACCATATAGTGTTGTTGTTGGAAAAGATGTTTGATATGATTTCAATTTTCTTAAATTTACTGAGTCTTGCTTTGTGACCCAGCGTGTCATCCATCCTGGAGAATGTTCTGTGCACTTGAGAAGAATGTGTGTTCTGCTGTTTTTGGATGGAATGCTCATAAATATCTATTAAGCCCATCTGGTCTAATGTGTCATTTAAGGCCAGTGTTTCCTTATTGATATTCTGTCTGGATGATTTGTCCATTGATGAAAATGGGGTGTTAATGTGTTATGGGGTGTTAACACTATTATTGTGTTCTTGTCAATTTCTCCCTTTTCAGCTGTTAGTATTTGCCTTTTATATTGAGGTGTTCCTATGTTGGATGCGTATATATTTACAAGGGTTATATCTTCTTCTTGGATTGATCCCTTGACCATTATTTAGTGTCCTTTGTCTAACAGTTTTCATTTTAAAGTCTATTATGTCTGATATGAGAATTGCTACTCCAACTTTCTTTTGATTTCCATTTGCATGGAATATCTTCTTCCACCCCGTCACTTTCAGTCTGTATGCATCCCCAGGTCTGAAATGGGTCTCTTGTAGACAGCATATATACAAGTGTTGTTTTTGTGTCCATTCAGTCATCTATGTTTTTTGGTTGGAGCATTTAATCCATTTATATTTCAGGTAATCATCAATATGTATGTTCCTATTGCCATTTTGTTAATTGTTTTTGGTGTATTAGTAGACCTTTTTTCTTCCCTTACTCTTGTTCTCTTGTGGTTTGATGACCATCTTTAGTGTTGTGTTTGGGTTCTTTTTTCTTTTTGTGTGTGTGTATCTCATTGTCTTCTTTCCATTTTTTCTTCCCATTAGGTTTTGATATAACATTTTATATATGTTGAAGGTTGTTTTAAGTTGCTGATCTATTTCCTGTTCCTTTGGTATTTGTTGCACAGCTGCTCTCATGGTGTTGAGTTTTCTTAACTTTTGCTTGTCTGTAAAGCTTATGATGTCTATGTCACATCTGAGTGAGAGACTTGCTGGGTAGAGTATTCTTGATTGTAGGTTCTTCCCTTTCATCACTTTAAATATACCATGCCATTCCCTTCTGGCCTGCAGATTTTCTGCTGAGAAATCAGCTGTCAACCTTATGGGAGTTCCCTTATATATTATTTGTCATTTTTCCTTTGTTGGTTTTAATATTTTTTCTTTGTGTCTAATCTTGTTGATTTGATTACTATGTGTCTCAGAGTGTTCCTCTTTGGGTTTATCCTGCTTGGGACTCTGTGCTTCTTGGACTTGGGTGAGTATTTCCTTTCCCATGTTAGGGAAGATTTCAGCTATTATTTCCTCAATATTTTCTCAGGTCCTTTCTCTCTCTCTTATCCTTCTGGGACCCCTATAATGCGAATATTGGTGCGTTTAACATTGTCCCAGAAGTCTCTTACATAGTCTTCATTTATTTTCTTTTTTCTTCTGTTCCATGGCAGTGATTTCCACCATTCTTTCTTCCCGGTCACTTAGTTCTTCTGCCTCAGTTATTAAGCTATTGATTCCTTTTTTGTAGTTTTCATTTCAGTTATTGTCTTATTCATTTCTGTTTGTTCTTTAGTTCTTTTAGTTCTTGTTAAACGTTTCTTGCATCTTCTTGATCCTTGCCGCCATTCTTTTTCCGAGATGCTGGATCATCTTCACTATTATTATTTTGAATTCTTTTTCTGGAAGGTTGCCTATCTCTGCTTCACTTAGCTGTTTTTCTGGGGTTTTATCTTGTTCCTTCATCTGGAACATAATCCTCTGCCGTATTTTGTATAATTTCTGTGACTGTGGTTGTCGCTCCACAGGTTGAAGTACTTCTGTGACTGTGGTTGTCGCTCCACAGGTTGTCGCTCTACAGGTTGTCGCTCCACAGGTTGAAGTACTTCTTCTTGCTTCTGCTGTCTGCCCACTGGTGGATGAGGCTATGTAAGAGTCCTGTGCAAGCTCCTTGATGGGAAGGACTGGTGGTGGGTAGAGCTGGGTCTTGTCCCTCTGGTGCGAAGCTGTGCTCAGTAAACCTTTAATCCACTTGTTTTCTGATAGGTGGGGCAGTTTTCCTTCCCTGTTGGTTGTTTGGCCTGAAGTGACCTAGGACTGAAGCCTACAGGCTGTTTGGTGGGGCTTATGGCGGCCTCCAGTAAGGCTCATGCCAATGAGTATTTCCCAGAACTCCTGCTGCCAGTGTCTTTGTACCAGCAGTGAGGCACAGCTGTCCCCTGCTTCTGCATAGACCCTCCAGTACTAGCAGGTACGTCTGGCCCAGTCTCTTATGGGGTCACTGCTTTTTTCCCCTGTGTCCTGGTGCACACAAGATTTTTTTGTCTGCCCTCCAAGAGTGGAGTGTCTGTTTCCCTTAGTCCTGTGGAAGTCCTTCAATCGAATTCCACTGGCCTTCAAAGCCGGTTTCTCTCAGGACTCCTCCTGCTGTTGGACATCCCTGACTGGGAAGCCTGACTTGGACCTCAGATCTTTCACTCCAGTGGTAGAACTTCTGTGGTATTCCAGTTTGTGTGCTGCCTACCTAGCGGGTATGGTATTTGATTTATTGTGATTGCACTCTTCTACCATCTCACTGTGGCTTCTCCTGGTCCAGTTGAACAATACTGAAATGGCTGCAAGAGCAGTGAAGAAGAGCAAGATGTGAGTCCACCATTATTTACAAAAAGACATGAAATAAAAAGGTTAGAATGTCAAGTGGTGGAAGATCTGCAAGAGAGGGAGAAATCTATCAATTATCTGTAAACTTAATGAAAGAAGTTGCATGTAAACTGGCGTATAGATCACAAGAGTTCATATTTCCAAATATTCCTTTGGATAGAACCAGAAAATATGCACGAATCCATGGAATGCTTTAGAGACAAAATGTGATCTTGTTTTTGCCTTGTTTCTTTAAAGGAATAAAATAATTATTAAAAAAACAAATCATATTGCTGTACTTGATGAAATCACTAATAAACTCCAATGTAGTAATATAAGTGCTTCTCTAGTAATGCATTAAATTACAAGCTATAGCAGTGAGCCTGACATCTACTGCAATTTACTTTAAGACAGTATTTTAAAGGAGACAACTTAATTAGAAAAAATCCTAAATCATTGAAGAATATTTTGTAAAAAAAAATACAAATGGGAAGTATCATGTTAAAAAATCTTAAATAGGTAAATCCAAAGTACACGTATGTGTTTCCATAATATAGTTTAAGGAAGAAGATCTGAAAAAAATTTTTTAAAATATGATGACTATTCACTTTAATGTTCTAAAACTACCCGTTGTTAAGAGAAGGAGAAATAAGTACTAAAACCCTCAGTATCTGGCTTTAGTGGAGAAGAAAACATCGTTTGAGAAATATTTGCTTTTAAAAATTATTTGATAACAAAATGGTAAATGATCTAAATTTATTTGTAACCTTGAAAATATGAAATAAAAACAGGCATGCACTAGACATAGTTTTTAATTATCTATATAAACTGTAATATATAAGTATGTAACTTCTTAAATTTCACCTGGAAGCAAGACCAAATCTTTCTGTTCTTTTCATGAGTACTCAAAGTGCATGTTGGTAAAATGGAGATTTTTAACTTCTGACTCAGCTCTGACCTTTTCTGTCTTGTATGAGGATCTGGGTCTACTGTTGTCACTCAGGAAATAACTTTAATAGTCTTGAGGTAGAAAATTGAAGACATTTTAACAAAATGGACTAGACTCTCAGAGTCAGCTATTCAAGTAGCAAGCACATACAATGTTTTAAGTTGAACCTAAAATAAAATACTCTCCCCCACTAAGGGTCCTGAAGTCAAGCACAGGAGTGAGTGTCTAGAAAAAATACTTCCAAGTCAAAGGTTTCTACAAATATCATAACTTAAGCCTTTTGATATACTAATTGAAAATGCATTAGAGTTAGAACCAAGGTTACTAGGTTGACCTAGGGGAGACAAAGGGATTACAAAGAAACCGTTGCTCTGTAGCTAAATAAGAAACTTGAATATTGACAACTGCAGGATTGGAAACCATCATTAAACATCTTAAGCACAGGTTTGAGTACAGTAAAAGAGCGTTTTTTTCCACCGAGGCAGCAATTAGAGGGCCCTTTCTCTCCTGTTTCAATGCACAGAACTGACACTCGGTTCATAGGTCCATTTTTGGCCTAATTACGCAATCATTTTTGTAGGGTCTCAATTTCTGAATGAACTTGGACATCTTTAGCAGAAAGCCTACTGTTACTAAACTAACTTCCTGAAATTTTAGGTAACAGATAAAAAATTTTAGCTAAACAGAGACTAAATCATTCTTTCCGCTTTTTAACCGATGTTTCTTTCTCATGTAAATTTGTAAATAAGAAGAAAGGTCTGTTGTTCTCCATCTTCAAAGTTAACACTAAAACTCACAAACTAATTCTGTGATGATGATAAGGTTCTGCTCACAATGCATAAAACATATTCCTGCCCTGCTTCCCTATGTCCAAACGTGCCCCACACTTGCATTCTAACTACACTTCTATTCTTTACTTATACAATGGTCTTTCAAGATAATTGGTTCCAAGACCCCTCGCAGATACCAAAATTCATGGATGCCCTTACATAAAATGGCCTAAGGGACCATTTTGGCCCTCTGTATCTGTAGATGTGTGAATCCGCCGATATCGAGGCCAGACAGTACTACTTTCCCTGCTTGAACTGCATTTCCTGAGTACAGATAAAATGATTTTGTCTGTAGTTCAAGGACTACTTTGTTCTATCATCTGAAAAAAATCATTAAATTTTTGGGCCTTTGCTGGCTTCTCAGCAAGCCTTTTTCTGAACTCAAGATGACTTAGTTATACAGTGCCTTCCATTGTGCTGTGATCGGGGTGTGTGTGTGTTTGTGTGAATATTTTTCCATTTCCTAGAAGTGGGAATGCTCATAATAATGTGGTAGGTGTATGTATACCTTTATGTAAACCAATGAACTTTCCTAAGGGAGCTGTACCATGTTGCTTTCCAGAGGATATGCATAAGGGCTCTCGTTGCTCCACATTCTCACCAGCACTTTGTATGCCAACTTATAAAATGATAGTGTATCTAACCATATCTCAATGTAGTTTTAATTTACAATTTTCTAATGATTAATGATGTTGAACATCTTTCACATGCATATTTGAAGCATATACCTTTTTTTGGTGAAGTGTTTTTTTTTTAATACTTATTTTTATTGGGTTGTTTGTTTTCCTATTGTTGACTTTTGAGTGTTCTTCATACATTCTGGAAACCAGCCTTTGTTCAGATGTAATTTGCAAATATTTTCTCTCCGTTTGTAGCTTCTCTTATTCTTTTAGCAGTGTCCAAGTGCAGAGCAAAATGTTTTTGTTTTTTTCTGTGGTACACGGGCCTCTCACTATTGTGGCCTCTCCCGTAGCAGAGCACAGGCTCCGGACGCACAGGCTCAGCGGCCATAGCTCACGGGCCCAGCCGCTCTGCGGCATGTGGTATCTTCCCGGACCGGGGCACGAACCCGTGTCCCATGCATCGGCAGGCGGACTCTCAACCACTGCACCACCAGGAAAGCCCGAGACTCTATTTCTTAAAAATTTTTGTTGGAGGATAGTTGCTTTACAATGTTGTGTTAGCTTCTACTGCACAGCAAAATGAATCAGCCATACATATACAGTACACTGAAGTATAGATAGATTAAAGCAGGGTGAAATCCTAATCCTAATCTAATCATGCAAATTTATTTAATTTCACATTTCTATAGGTCAAGTTACACGGGTTTCACTGGGCGGAAATCAAGGTATGGGCAGGGCTCTATCTATTCCATCTTCCTAGACAGAAGACCCCCTACTCTTAGATGTATACCCAACACAAATAAATGCATGTATGAACAAAAGGATATTCAAGAAGGTGTTGTAGCTTTACTGGTAATATCCATAAGCTGGAAATAATTCAACTGTACATAAAAATATATTGAATTAAAATATTATGGTATATTTATACATTGGAATCTTAAACAGCATGAAATCTTAAAAATGAACCACTTGTACACAATGGATGAATCTCACACACAAAATGATGGATGAGACAAAATATCAGAAAAACGTTTCATACAAAAACGTCACATTTTATAGGAACTTTAAAAAGAAGTGAAAATAATCAGTAAAAATAGAATTCAGAGTGCCAGTTACCTTTATTTGAGCGTTGGTATACAAAGGGACAGCATTGACTGGAAAAGGTACAAGGGAGCCCTCTGGCATGCTGGAAGGGTTTTATATGTTGATCTGAGTGGCAGTTACATGGGTGAATATATGAGTGAAAATTCATCAACTTTTAACTTCACTGTATGTATGGTATGCCTCAATATAACTTTTTAATATTAAAAAATGTACTCACTCATCTCACTTTTAGTGAATCCAATGTGGTTTTGGTTTGCTTTGTTAATAACTGCCTTACATTCACATCTCTTGATCAGTGTTGAACTTTTATTTCAAAAACACACAAAAAGAAAGCTATTGAGTGGAGTATGTTAAAATTATCCTTCTTGTAGTAGGTGGCATTAGTCAAGAAAGAGCCCTAGGAATCCAGACTATGCCTGTATGCTATAGAAGTGGATCTTGTAAAATGAAAAAAATCTCCATACTATTTTGGAAAACATTCTTTCTGCTTCCGTGAAAATGGCTGATATAATATTTGGAAAACCATTGGCAACGGATTAAAATACATGCATTTGTCGGTATATGTTGCTATGCTTTGGAAACATTGCCCAAGGTTTTAAGAAACAGTTATTAGAAGAAATTTCTGTGTGGGAGATTTGCCCCACAGTTGCATGAAAATACAGCTTTCAGCTCATGATATTTTCAACCTATTTTTGAGAACCACAAAATGAGCATCCGAGAAGAAAATGTACTCAGCAAATTACCTCGTTATCATATGGAAAATTTGATACAATTTCTACATGGCATTTACATGTAGTATAACATGGGAAATTCATTTGTACAACAGTTTTAAAAGCTGTTGAAGCCACAGTTATACAAAATCTTAGAAGTCAACCCTGTGCTTAGCCCTCTGAAATTTAAACAATAATAAATATTTAAAATATTTGCATTGAGGTGAAAAGTAAACAGTAAAACCCTAATTTTTTGATGTGTTGCACATTTTTATTGAAACAGAAGACATTCCTTGGATCACAGTTCTATGCTACCTAACAGATAGTTCCAGTGAATACTACCTGTTCTTATACATTATTTTCTGAAGTTCTTTAACTTTTTATAATTTGCATAATCAGTACACACTTTTTTGTATCTGGCTTCTTAATGTCTGAGAGCTTCATCATGTTGGTGCATATGTCAATAGTTTAGTCTTTGTTTCATTTCTGAGGAGTATTTAATTATATGAAAGTAACATTGGGGATTGGAGATGGACATTTGGGGATTTTATAAGCCAAGTTGCAGTGCATATTCTTGAACTTTCTTGGTGAGGATTGCACTCATTTCTCTTGAATATATGCCAGGGGTGGAATTGCTGGATCATAGAGTAGCTGTATATTTAAATTTAGGAGATAGTGTCAGTTTCTCAATATAGTTGAGACATTCAGTTGTATTAGAGCCAGTGAGAGCAAAACTAAAATTCAAATTGTTCAAAGGAATTTTATGCCAAACATAGGGAACTTAAATGCTTTCAATAAAACTCCTCAATTTGTACGCTCCAGAAGTATAGTTAATGAACATGAAAGCACAACTCCAATCCAGCCCCGTGATATATTCTCAAGCTTAATCAAGAGTTTCTCCCTGTCTCTTTTTAATTTTATATCTCAACAAATCTATGTTTCTCTATCCTTAATTTTGGAGAATGATAATCATGCATGCCGAAAATAATGTCTTTATGTATTAATTTATGTTAATTCTTCTAATTATCAGTTTTGGTTTTTGCTGTTGTTTGATACAGAGTAATGCAAAATTCTTCAGACCTAAAGAGGCATCGTCAAACACTACTCCCTGTAAAACTAATGTCATGGTTCCAGGAAGACAAGTCATGTTAACAGTGGTTCAGGGCATTTTATGTGTAGGACCCCATTACCTTTTTTATTGACAAATAAAACACGATAGTTACAAACCTAAAATATTTCATTAAACATTAGGCTCTCCCTTGGGTGATTAGTTTTTTGGTCCTGTGCCCCACCTCACCCCAGCCCCTGCAATTCATCCCCCAACTCTAGAGATCCGAGAAATTTAGGCAGAAAAATCATATGGCAGTGGTGTCATATGCTGGGGATAACATCTTGCCAGAGGAAAGTAAGAAAATCCAGGTCACTCATTGCTTTATTTTACCCTATGGTGTATTCTCCATAGACATAAAACTATCCATGGACTTATAAAGTAGTTTTCTCTTTTAAAAATAAAAAGAAATGAAACAAACACATCTGGTTATGGTCCTAAAAACACATATAATAGAAACATTATTCATATTTGAAACATACAATCATGGTAGTGTTTATTTTTCTGACTGAATATCCTTGAATTTTCACTCTCTGCTTTTAATAAGTGTAAAAATATGAAAAGTAAAAATCAAGGCTATCTTTCTGTAGGAAAGTCCAAAGTTGAGTCATTTTATTTACTCTGAGCAACACTTTTTTTTCTGTATAAAACTATTAGGGGTATTTGAGGTGTGTGTGATGGGGGTGGAATATAGAGAGAAGATTCAGTTGCTTGGAAAACAGCACACAGACATCTCCATCTCACTCTTTGCCCAGCCTCATTTCCCCAGTTGACAGGCCAGCCTCTTAAATGCCCCATCTGAAGAAGGGCTGCTTCTACAATTCCCCATCACAGGAACCTTCTGATAGTGGCTGGTGTCCACATTCTTACCCACGGTTAGCACAAGAAATCCGCACATCTCCTTCCCCCTTTACATACCCGTGGAGACGAAGTGTCTTTTGGGAATGTGAATATATTCTGGCCAATTATATTAATATACTAATATGAAAAGTCATTCTAGGCATTTTTGTTTTAAACGTGATGGTTCTGGGTTTAATCAAACAAATCAGGAGGTATGTACCAAGTCACTGTTTAAAACAGGTCTTTCCTAAACACCACCTCTCTATCATACACCTAAAATGATACAGGTTAAAGGTCCTTCTTATTGCCCCGGCTACTGAAGGGAGCATGTTAATCATGTATCTCCTTTTATCTTGTCTTTTGATTGATGCACAATATTCATTCAGAAAATAAATGTAGTGATATCTTCTGTCATCTACTTGGTGGTGGTGGTCACTAAGATGCCAGTGCTCATCCAGCTGTGGAGCATGCAGTTTAGAGGCTGTTTGCATGGGGATTGAGAGAAAAGACCCTAGAGCTATATAAATACAATTTTTACTTCAAAAACAAATGCTGTAACATAAGGAAATCACTTTACCTTAAATATTAAGAGCTGTGCTCCAATTTATAAAGAACTTCTAATTTTTCACTTCAGGTGAAAAATTTTTTTCCACAGGAAAAAGGAGGACTAACTGAAAAATGTTTTGGATTCATGCAAGAACTAAAGTTGCTGGGCAAATCACCACCCTGAAATCTGAAGAGACAGGTACATCCAAGGATAAACAGCTAAATTTACCTGGAGCACAAGTTGCTAGAGCCATAGGTGGTAGGAACACTTAAATGGTGATTTTGATGAAATGCTGGACGCTGAGTCTATATTATAATAAGAGTTATAAAGTCATGGAGCCCACCATAAGGGTATTCCCACACTTTGTAGGGTTTACCTAAATGACTCCACAAGGTTTTCACAACTGAAAATCCAAGAAAGGTCCCCTCTAGGCTTTGGGACAGGGAGTAAAGAGGCAGGGATAGTGTGTAGTGAAATTTGCCCAGAGTCTTCTTCATAACAAAGACCAACTCTACAGGGCAAAAGGTGTTGCCAGAGTCTTATCCCAGTTGGGGAAAGGGCATTCCTCCCACTCTAGCTACCTCTAGCCTTCTTTCAGAAGGCATAGAAGACAGTCAACAAGGTCAGGGCTTCAGAGAGATAGATGAAGAACACTGTTGCTGGGGAGGGAATGGGGTGAGATGGCAAAAACTCTATTCCCACACTTGTGAATGTCACAGTCCTGAGACACAGGCCCACTGAAATACTGAGATTTAGTCAGAAGAGTATGAAGCCTTCTTCATCCACATTTTGTCACCTCACAAACATAACTCTAGTGTAACAAATGGGGATTCAGCTGAAATTGCTGCAAGAAACAGACTGTCTCTCAGGAGCAGTAATAAGGGGAGCCCAGAGTCAAAAGGAAGGGCAAACAAGACTGATTCAGGGATTTGCTTCTGGCATCTGTAAGCTACAATAGCACTAAACACAGCCCAGCTTGTAGTGAGAGTAACAAAGAAGTCATACCAAAGCATAGTTAACCCTGTGCCTATGAGCTCATACAACATGTTCTGCTTTCCACAAAAAATTTTACAAGGCATGCCAAAAGGCAAGAAAGAAACAAGATCTGAAGACAGAAAGCGATCATCACAACCAAATTCAGATATGACACAAATGTTGGAATCATGAAACATGAAATTTAAAGTAACTATAATTAATATGTTAAGGCATCTAATTTTTAAAAACTGGAAAACATGTAAGAACAGATGGGTACTATTAGTAAAGAGATGGAAACCCTAAGAAAGTATCCAAAGGAAATGCTAGAAGTCAAAACCATTGTAACAAAAATGAAGAATGCCTTCGTTGTGTTTATCAGTAAGAAAATAATCAGTAAGCTTGAAGGTAAGTCAATAGACACTTAAGTTGAAATGCAAAGAGCAAAAAGAATATAAGGGCTTCCCTGGTGGCACAGTGGTTGGGAGTCCGCCTGCCAATGCAGGGGACACGGGTTCGTGCCCCAGTCCGGGAAGATCCCATAAGCCGCGGAGCGGCTGGGCCCATGAGCCATGGATGCCGAGCCTGTGTGTCCGGAGCTTGTGCTCTGCAATGGGAGAGGCCATAACAGTGAGAGACCCACGTACCGCAGAAAAAAAATGAATATAAGTATAAACATGACAGAACATCCGAGAACTATGAGACAATTTCAAAAGGTCTAAGATAGATGTAACTGCAATATACTAGGGAAAGATGAGAGAACAGACCAGAAGATGTACTTGAAATGATAATGGCTGAGAACTTTCTAATTATTGACAGATACCAAACAATAGATCCAGGATATAGTGGAAGATAAATATTAAAAGAATCCAAAACTAAAAAGAAACCCCACAACAAGGCGTATCATATTCAAACTGCAGATAATCAAAGAGAGAAAATCTTGAAAGAAGCTGGGGTGTGGGGACATTTTACAGAGGAACAAGGAGAATATTTACAGCAGATAGGCTATGCAAACAATGACAGTGGAGTAAAATAAAGTATTAGAAGAAAAAAAAACCCTAGAATTCTATGTACAGAGAAATTATCCCTCATAAGTGAAGAATAAATGATTTTCTCAGATGAACAAAAACCAAAGGATTTCATCACCATAAGACCTGGTTTGCAAGAAATATTTTTTAAAAGTTCTTCAGGGAGAAGGAAACTTGGTAGAGGGCAGAAACATAGATTTACAAAGTGGAAAAGAGCATCGGTGTAAGAATAAATGAAAGTAAAATATTTCATTTTCCTAATTCTTAGCAATCTAAAAGTTTGTACAGTAATAATAGTAACTATTCACTGGGTGGTTATAACATATAGATAAGTGAGATGAATGAGAGCAATCTCAAAGGGGTGAAACTGTGGCACGCACTTGAAATAGTATATAGTTATTAAAGGTATATTTAGCTTAGTTAAAAATTGTACATTACCATTAGAATTTTTAAAGAGGTATAATGGTATACAAAGAGAACAGATTAATATGGAATCATATAAATTGCTAAATTAAAGCCAGAAGAGGTAGAAAATGAGGATGGGAGAGTAATAAAAAGTAAATGCATTGAAAAGAGAACTGTTACAATGTGTTAAATATTAATCCAACTATATCAATAATCACTTTAACAGTGAGTGGTCTAAATGCATCAAATATAGAGATTGTCAGAGTACAACAAGAAACGCACTTTGAATATAAAGACTCAGATAGGTTAAAAGCAAAGGGATGGGGAAATATATAACATGTTAAGAATAACCGAAGAAAGCTGGAATACATTTACTAATATCAGAAAAATCATACTTCAGAAGATATTACCAGCAATAGGGATGCTTTACATAATGATAGATGAATTCTCCAATAAAACATGAGCGTCCTAAACATGATACACCTTCAAAGAGAGCATCAAGATACACAAGGCAAAAACTGCTGTAAATGAAAGAAGAAATGGAAAAATCTAATATATTTGGAGACTTTAACACCCCTCTATTAGTAATTGATAGATCAGGCATGCAACCAGCACTTAAACGTTTATAAACGCTATAGCAGCTTAATCTTAATTGCCCCAAACTGGAAGCAACCAAGATATCTTTCAATAGTTTAATCAATAAAAAATGGTACATCCATACAGTAAAGTATTTCCCAGTGATAGAGTGAACTATCAAGCCTCAAAGAGGCATAGATGTAAAAAAAAAAAAAAGCATAGATGAATCTTAAATGCATACTGCTAAATCAAAGAAGCTTATCTATAAAAAAGGTAACATACTGAGAAATTCCATTTTATATAACATTCCAGGAAAAGAACAAACTATAGAGATGTAAAGAGATTCAGTGATTGCCAGATGTTCATGAGGAATGAGTGGAGCACAGGTGATTTTCCTAGGAGGTGAAACTATCCTGTATGATACTGTAGAATAGATACATAATAATATGTGTTTCTGATAACCCATAGAACTTTGAATTACAAGTAAACCTTAAGTCTACAAATTTTTTAACCTTAGGAAGTTAGGGGATCCCAGAAAGGAACATAGAATGCGACAAAAGAATGTCTTACAAGTGTATAAAATAACTTCACTGAAGGGGATGGGGGATAAATGTGTTGATTTAAGAAACTTTTGAAACGAGTGGAGTCTGTAAGTAAGTCTAAAGGAAAAAGGAACTGTACTTGAGTACTGTACTCTAGTTAATAAAGTTGTTTCCATGTGGGTATAGGTTATCAATTCTGAAACCACTATACCTGAACTCTAGAATTGAATTATTAAGCAGCTGAATGGTAGATTAATTAAGCAAATGGAAGCCAGGGTTTACAGATAAGCAAGGGGAAAATGTTAGAATGATTCATGTTGCAATTGATTAGAACTGGAGACCTCAATAAGGACTCTTGTTTAACCATATACATTTATAGTTATATATATATAACTATCTATCTATATATATATAAATATTTATAGATAGGTGTATGTACATTCTCCAGAGTGTCATATAAATGGAATCACACAATTTGTAGCCTTTTGCAGATGAGCTTCACAAACTTAGGAATATGCATTTGAGATTCATCTAATCATCTGATTATCAAATATATATATATATATTTGTTTTGTCATCTGACAGGACTTAGAAATAACACCTCAGTAGAAATGACTGTACCTCATACCAAGATTCTGATTTCTCTAATAAAGGTAGAACAATGGTTCTAGGATTGGGGCAGTAAATATACAAGATGAGCCTAGATCATCTTGTAGTATCAGAAAGTGAGAAAGAGTTTTTTAAAAATAATAATATTGCATATGTCAAAGGGACAAAAGAACCAGCTGAAAGAAATCCCAATGGCCAAAGCTGGAACAATTTAAGTAGCAAAGTAAAGTAGATTTGGGTTATAAACTAAAGTATAAAATAAATATTCATAAATTTATGCTGATATAAATGAATTAATAAATATCAGGGAGAATAGACAAATTTCCTTTTAGGAGAATTCCAGATAATTTACATAGATACTCTGCCATTCCCTTTAGGAGTAGTCCACATAATTTACATAGATACTCTGCCCTCAAGGAAGTATAGTCTAACTTCACACTCCTTATGTGTGAGCTGCACATGGTGACTTCCTCTCAGAGTACAAGGTACTGTATAAAAAGTGGGTAAAGTAACTTCACAATAGAGAATGTTACCTACAGTGGAGCACCCCACCTCATCCAGGTGATAAAGGTTAACATCAACAGTGAAAAGCCATGTTGACAATATGAGGATGATGGGAATTGTACTTTTTACCTCTGTGGTCTTCCTCTTAAAAACCCACAATCCCAGTCTAATTGTGAGAAACACATTATACAGTTCCCAACTGAGAACATTCAAAAAAATACTTAACCAGTACTCCCCCAAAATGTAAACGTCATCAAAAACAGTCTGAGAAATCTTTCATAGCCAAGAGGAACTTAAGGAGATGTGACAAAGAAATGTAATATGGTGTTCCAGATGGACTCCTAGAACAGAGAATAGTAGGTGGGTAAAAACTAAGGCAACGTTGAGTAAAGCATGGACATTAATTAATAAAAATATATCAATATTGGTGTGTTAATTTTGATATATGTGCAATGTTAATAATAGGGACACTGGGGATTGGTTATGTGGGGACTCTACTATCTTCACAATTTTTCCTATAAATGTTAAGCTATCTCAAGAAGCTTATTTTAAAGAAATCAAAAGACAATGGATACAGCACATGCAGCGGTACTGGAAATTGTTACACCAGATTTCGGCACATATTCTCATCTGAGCTTCTATAGTTATGTGGATCAAATACTGGGACAATGTTTGTCCCTTGCCTATTCCTTCCTTGGGTTCTTTCTGGTCTAGCTACACGGTTAATGAACAACACGGCCAAGTGAATGGGCTGAGATTGTATCAACACATTTTAAACAAATATTTAATAACAATGCCTGTGGGCATGAAAAGGGCCATTTTCCTCTTTTTCAAAAGCTACTATGAAGTCGTGTAAACATTTGGTCTCCACTCTGTTAGGTGTAGTTTGCTACCTGAGGAAGAATACCTAGAGGTGGTGAAAGAATCCCTCAAACAGACACCAAAGTCCTGACAGAAGATTTCTTTCACTCTTCTTCTTGGCTTAGCTAGAGTGGACCACTAGTTCCAACCAGACTCACTGTGGGACACCAATAGGGGTGAGCAGGGACAGGAGTACAGACACAGGTGTCTCTGGGTTACCAGGGCTCACTGAGCCCAGCACAAGGACCATGAGGAGGAGGATCCTCTCCTGAGCTGGTCCATGAACTTTATTTGTATTTTGGTCCCTGTGGATTTATTGGACACTGTAGTGTGTAACATGCTAATAACTAGTAAATTCATGTTTATGACATCAAAACAAGTAAAATAGTGTCAAAAGTTTGTAGTCTACTCTTTTAAAGGAGAAAAACTATCAAATTTTATTTTTTGGTTTGTTCATTCTTAACTTGTATCAATAGATTAAAAATTACAAGGTGTTCACAGTTTATAATCAATATCTAGTGAAGTCAGATCTAATTTCTACAGAGCAAGTAATGTGCACAATACACAGCAGTGGTTTGTTTTCCCAGTTTCAATGAGGTAACATATCAAAGAAATGAAAGCAACTTGAGGTAGCATTATTTATTAAAGAATTTATTGCTCATTTTTTCTACCTGATTTTACCACAAAGTATATTTGATTTTTAAAAAGTTAAAGCAATAAAAATAGCAAACACCTCACTTGGAACATCATCTGAAATTTATAGCTCTAACATTGACATCTACATTCTTTAATATATTTCCAGCACAAAATTAGCATAAGACGTGTAATAGATTACATTATTTGTATCGGAATATTTATCTATTTCCTTAACTTTATGACCATTTTTGCACCCTCCTAGCAGAAAGATGCACTACAACAGGTTTTCAATTTTTTAAAATGTTTGCTAAAGGAAAAGAGAGAAAATAAATATTTGATTGTTATTTTAGCAAAGTAAATTTGATATTTTTAGCTTGAGAGATCATTTGAACAGCTTGTTCTGAGTAGGTGTGTTTGGTAATTTTTCTGTAGGGTGCCATTATATGTGTATATTTTACCATCAGAGTTAGATTGTGCGCTGGACTGCAAGCAAGAAGACATAACTTAAAAGGTTAGAAATATGTGCTAAGTGATGAAATGTAGGCAGTGGACACCACTGTTCTGAGAAGAAAAAATAAACCAATACTACCTAGTATTTAACAAAATTATCCACGTGTCTTGAATCCATTTGATCTCAGATAACAGTGTTTTCACTGGCACAAAATTTAGCTGAATGAGCTTCTAACATATATGAGCATCTGTTCTGTTCTCTGCAGTACAGGGAATATTCTCCCACTTAGAAGTGAGATTGCAGGTTTAAATAAAAAGCATTGAATGCCAAGTTACTTTCAAGATGACTGTGTTGATTTGTGTTATTATAAACCTGCCTGTTTCCACACACTCACCATTGGACAATTTCAAGCAGTTTAGTTTTTGCTAATCTCATAAACTGGTAACTCACTATTTTCATTAATACTTTCTATTTTAGTGATATGGAACTTATTTTTGTGTTGAATTTCTATTTGCAGCTTTTTTCTGTATGAATTTCCTTTTTGTATTATAAGCAAATCTTCCTGTTGCATTGTGGGTTTTATTTATTTATTTTAAAAATCTTCATTGGATTTTAATTGCCTTAAAATGTTGTGTTAGTTTCTGCGGTGAAACAAAGTGAATTAGCTATATGCATATGTATATCCCCATATCACCTCCCTCTTGTGAATCCCTCCCACACTCCTTATCCCACTGCCACAGGTGGTCGCAAAGCACCAAAGCTGATCTCCCTGTGCTATGCAGCTTCTTCCCACTACCTATCTGTTTTACATTTGGTAGGGTATATAAATCAATGTTACTCTCTCACTTTGTCCCAGCTTACACCTTCTCTTCCCTATGTTCTCTAGTCCATTCTCTACATCTGTGTCTTTATTCCTTTCCTGCCCCTTCCATAACCATTTTTTAAATTCCATACATGTGTTGAAAAATGGTACTTGTTTTTTCTCTTTCTGACTTACTTTACTCTGTATGACAGTCTCTAGGTCCATCCACTTCACTACACATAAATCAATTTCACTTCTTTTTATGGCTGAGTAATATTCCATTTTGTATATATATATATATATATATATATATATATATATATATATATATATACCCCATCTTCTTTATCCATTCATCTCTCAATGGACACTTAGGTTGCTTCTATGTCCTGGCTATTGTAAATAGAGCTGCAGTGAATATTGTGGTACATGACTCTCTTTGAATTATAATTTTCTGAGTGTATATGCCTAGTAGTGGGATTGCTGGGCAGTTCTATATTTAGTTTTTTTAGGAACTTCCATACTGTTTTCCATAGTGGCTGTATCAATTTACATTTCCAACAACAGTGCAAGAGGGTTCTCTTTTCTCCACACCCTCTCCAGCATTTATTGTGTGTAGATTTTTTGATGATGGCCATTCTGACTGGTGTGAGGGGATACCTCATTGTAGCTTTGACTTGCACTTCCCTAATGATTAGTGATGTTGAGCATCTTTACATGTGTTTGTTTGCAATCTGTATATCTACTTTCGAGAAATGTCCCTTCAGGTATCCTGCCCGTTTTTGGATTATTTATTTTTTCTGATATTGAGCTGCATGAGTTCTTTGTGTATTTTGGAGATTAATCCTTTGTCCATTGCTTCATTTGCAAATATTTTCTCCCATTTTAAGGGTTGTCTTTTTGTCTTGTTTATGGTTTCCTTTGCTGTGCAAAAACTTTTCAGTTTCATTAGGTCCCATTTGTTTATTTTTGTTCTTATTTCCATTTCTCTAGGAGGTGGGTCAAAAAGGATCTTGCTGTGATTTATGTCATAGAGTGTTCTGCCTGTTTTCCTCTAAGAATTTTATAGTGTTTGGCCTTACATTTAGGTGTTTAATCCATTTTGAGTTTATTTTTGTGTATGGTGCTAGAAAATGTTCTAATTTCAATCTTTTACCTGTCCAGTTTTCCCAGCACAACTTATTAAAGAGGCTGCAATTTCTCTATTGTATACTCTTGCCTCCTTTATCAAAGATCAGGTGACCATTTGTGCATGGGTGTATCTCTGGGCTTTCTATCCTGTTCCATTGATCTACATTTCTATTTTTTGTGCCAGTACCATATTGCCTAGATTACTGTAGCTTTGTAGTATAGTCTGAAGTGCAGGAGCCTGATTCCTCCAGCTCCATTTTTCTTAAGATTGCTTTGGCTATTTAGGGTCTTTTGTGTTTCCATACAAATTGTGAAATTTTTTTGTTCTAGTTCAGTGAAAAATGCCATTGGGAGTTTGATAGAGATTCCGTTGAATCTGTAGATGGCTTTGGGTAGTATAGTCATTTTCACAATGTTGATTCTTCCAATCCAAGAACATGGTATATCTCTCCATCTGTTTGTATCGTCTTTGATTTCTTTCATCAGTGTCTTACAGTTTTCTGCATACAGGTCTTTTGTCTCCTTAGGTAGGTTTAGCCCTAGGTTTTTTATTCTTTTTGTTGCAATGGTAAATGGGAGTGTTTCCTTAATTCTCTTTAAGATTTTTCATCATTAGTGTATAGGAATGCAAGAGATTTTTGTGCATTGATTTTGTATCCTGCCACTCTACCTAATTCATTGATTAACTGTAGTAGTTTTCTGGTAGCATCTTGAGGATTCTCTATGTATAGGATGACCTCATCTGTAAACAGTGACAGTTTTACTTCTTTTTAGATTTGGATTCTTTTATTTCTTTTTCTTCTCTGATTGCTGTGGCTTAAACTACCAAATCTATGTTAAATAATAGTGATGAAAGTTGGCAACCTTGTCTTGTTCCTGATCTTAGAGGAGAAGGTTTCAGTTTTTCAAAATTGAAAACAATTGTGGCAGTGGGTTTGTCATATATGAACTTTATTATGATACGGTAGGTTTTTTTATGCCGACTTTCAGAAGAGTTATCATAAATGGGTGTTGAATCTTGTCAAAAGCTTTTTCTGCATCGATTGAGATAATTATATGGTTTTTATCCTTCAATTTGTTAATATGGTGTATAACACTGATTGATTTGCCTATGTTGAAGAAGTTTTGCATTTCTGGGGTAAACCCCACTTGATCATGGTGTGTGATCCTTTTAATGTGCTGTTGGATTCTGTTTGCTAGTATTTTGTTGAGCATTTTTGCATCTATGTTCATCAGTGATATTGGCCTGTAGTTTTCCTTCTTTGTGACATCTTTGGTTTTGGTATCAGCGTGATGGTAGCTTCATAGAATGAGTTTGGGAGTGTTCCTCCCTCCGCTATATTATGGAAGAGTTTCAGAAGTATAGGTGTTAACTCTTCTCTAAATGTTTGATACAATTTGCCTGTGAAGCCATCTGGTTCTGGGCTTTTGTTTGTTGGAAGATTTTAAATCACAGTTTCAATTTCAGTACTTGTGATTGGTCTGTTTATATTTTCTATTTCTTCCTGGTTCAGCCACGAAAGGCTGTGCTTTCCTAAGAATTTGTCCATTTCTTCCAAGTTGTCCATTATATTGGCATATAGCTGCTTGTAGTAATCTCTCATGATCCTTTGTGTTTCTGCAGTGTCAGTTGTTACTTTTCCTTCTTCATTTCTAATTCTGTTGATTTGAGTCTTCTCCCTTTTTACCTTGTTGAGTCTGGCTAATGGTTTATCAATTTTGTTTATCTTCTCAAAGAACCAGCTTTTAGTTTTATTAATAGTTGCTGTTTCCTTCATTTCTTTTTCATTTATTTCTGATTTGATCTTTATGATTTCTTTCCTTCTGCTAACTTTGAGGTTTTGTTCTTTCTCTAATACCTTTAGGTTAAGGTTAGCTTATTTGAGATATTTCTTGTTTCTTGAGGTAGGATTGTATTGCTATAAACTTCCTTCTTAGAAATGCTTTTCCTGCATAGAAAAGATACTGGATACAATTTCAATTTTCTTAAATATACTAAGGCTTGATTTGTGACTCAAGGTATGGTCTAACCTGGAGAATGTTCTATGAGCACTTGAGAAGAAAATGTATTCTGTTGTTTTGGGATGGAATATCTTATAAATATCAATTGACTCCTTCTTGTCTAATGTGTGATTTAATGCTTATGTTTCCTTATTTATTTTCATTTTGGATGATTTGTCTATTGGTGAAAGTGGGGTGTTAAATATTCCCAACTATGACTGTGTTACTGTCAATTTCCCCTTTTATGGCTGTTAGTATTGCCTTATGTATTGAGTTGCTCCTATGTTGAGTGCATAAATATTTACAGTTGTTATATCTTCTTGGATTGATCCCTTGATCTTTATGTAGTGTCATTCTTTGTCTCTTGTAATAGTCTTTATTTTAAAATCTATATTGTCTGATATGAGAATTTCTACTCCAGCTTTCTTTTGATTTCCATTTGCATGGAATTTCTTTTTCCACCCCCTCACTTTCAGTCTGTATATGTCCCTAGGTCTGAAGTGGTTCTCGTGTAGACAGCGTACATACAGGTCTTATTTTTGTATCCATTCAGCCAGTCTATGTCTTTTGGTTGCAGCATTTAATCCATTTACATTTAAAGTAGTTATCCCTATATATGTTCCTATTACTATTTTCCTAATTGTTTTGAGGTTGTTATTGTAGGTCTTTTCCTTCTCTTGTGTTTCCTGCCTAGAGAATTTCCTTTAGCATTAGTCATAAAGCTGGTTTGGTGGTGCTGACTTCTCTTAGTTTTGCTTGTCTCTAAACGTTTTAATTTCTCCATCGAATCTGAATGAGATCCTTCCTGTGTAGAGTAGTCTTGATTGTAGGTTTTTCACTTTCATCACTTTAAATATGTCCTACCACTCCCTTCTGGCTTGCAGAATTTCTGCTGAATGATCAGCAGTTAACCTTATGGGGATTCCCTTGTATCTTATTTGTTGATTTTCCCTTGTTGCTTTAAAATTCTTTTCTTTGTATTATTTTTTGATAGTTTGATTAATATGCGGCTCAGCATGTTACTCTTTGGGTTTATCCTGTGTGGGAATCTCTACGTTTCCTGGATTTGATTGACTCCTTTCCCATGTTAGGGAAGGTTTCCACTATTATCTCTTCAAATAGTTTTTCAGACGTTCTCTTTTTTTCTTCTTCTGGGACCCCTATAATTCGAATGTTGGTGCTTTTAATGTTGTCGCAGAGGTCTCTAGACTGTCCTCAATTCTTTTCATTCCTGTTTCTTTATTCTGTTCCCTGGCAGTTATTTCCACAATTTTTTCTTCCTACTCACTTATCTGTTCTTCTGCCTCCATTATTCTGCTATTGATTCTTTCTAGAGTATTTTTAATTTCAGTAGTTTGCTTGCTCATTATGGTTTGTTTGCTCTTTAGTTCTTCTAGATCTTTAAACGATGTTGTATTTTCTCCATTCTGTTTCCGAGATTTTGGATCATACTTACTCTCATTACTGTGAATTCTTTTTTAGGTAGACTGCCTATATCATCTTCATTTATTTGGTCTTGTAGGTTTTTACCTTGCTCTTTCGTCTGTAACATATTTTTGTCATTTCATTTTTTCTTTTTTCAATGGGTGGTGTTGTCTTACTGGTTGTTTGAGTTGAGGCATCCAGCACTGGACTTTGCAGGGAGTTGGGTAGAACTGGGTCTTGGTACTGAGATGAGGACCTCCAGGAGGCCTCACTCCAGTTAATATTCCCTGGGGTCTGAGCTTCTCTATTAGTCCAGTGGTTGGGACTAGGAGCTCCCACCTCAGGACCTAGGGCCTGGCGTCTGGCCTGGGAACTAAGATTCGCAAGCTTCTTTGTGCAGTTAAAAAAAAAGAAGAAAGAAAAAAAAGAGCAGTACATTATCAAAGAATGAAAAAGAAAATAAAATTACAAAAAAAAAACATGTATTAGGAAAAATAAAACTATAATTGAAAGAACTGCAGCAACATAAAATAAAACCACAACAGAGAAAAGAGAAAAATGTGGGGATGTGGAGGGAGGGGGAAGCCAAAAGGAGAGAACAATAACAAAGTATAAAGAATAAAATAAAATTAGAAAAATAGAAGATTTATTAGAAAACATAAAAATATAAAGGTAGCAACAACAATGAATCAACAAGATAAAAGAGAACCTACAAGAGGAAGAAAGAAAAAGATAAAAGCCTTTGCTATAGGGGTGGAGTTAGGTGTGGAATTAGGCAGTGGTGGAGTTTAGGCTGGGGTGGGACCTAGGTGGGTGGTGGGGGTGACATTTGAGCTTGGGGCAGGGCCTAGGCGCAGGACCCACATAGGCCAAAAAGGCCCCTGGTGCGGGACTTAGGTGGGATGATGTTCAAGTGTGGGGCGGGGCCTCTGCTTAGGACCTGCAAAGAGGGGAAGAGGCAGCATGTCAAAGGAGGGCCTTTGGAGGTGTGGAGTTCTGGAGTTTGGAGGTAGGACCCTGAGTGAGGGTGTGTGGTGGGGTTTAGGCCCAGCACATTGGAGGGGGTCTCCAGGTGTAGAGGTAGGGCCCTGAGTGGTGGTGCAGGGGTGGGACTTGGGCTCTGCATAGCTGGAGACAGGCTCCAAGGGAAGAGGATCAGGCCCGGGAGTCCAACAGGCTCCCCAGTGTCTAAGTGGACAAGGAAAACACTGGCTCCATTCCTTTGCCCTCCCCACCATCTCCCCCACTATCTCCCCCGTCATGGCTGGACCCCTAACCCATGTGTGGGAGCCATTACTTTTGCTCCCCCTTCCCTCCCTCCCACTCCCTCAGGACCTGCGTGGCTGAAGGGAGCCTTAGTGGGCAGAGGATCAGGCCCGGGATCTCAGCAGGTTCTTGGGGGCCCAAGTGGGCAGGGGAAACCTGGTCACACTCTCTTTTGATTCTCTGCCCTCCCAATGGTTCCCCAATTTCTTCCTTCGGGTATGGGATCCCTTCTCTGCCCCCAGCTGCCTCCCAGTCCTGTCCTACCTCCACTTCTCCTCCTCCTTCACTCCCCCCATGCCCCACATCCTACCCTGTCACTGGGGGTTCCTCCCATCCCCTTAGGTGTCCTTGGTCCTTCACCTGTGTCTGGTAGGTGCCCTTGTGCGGAGACATGAATTCCACGTCCTCTTAATAAGCCATCTTGACTCTGCCCCTATTTACGTTTTTGGTATTGATTTGTGGGATTGCTCTAAGAGGGATACTATATGTCAGTATTTTTTCAGTTGAAAATCATAAAATAAAAACAAAATATTTAATTTATTGGATTGTGTAACTGACACAATCAGAGCCAGGTATGACTTTTGAAAGTATGATGCAGGTGCTCAAAAATGAATAAGCATCAGGAATCAGTGAACTTCATAACACTTTTCTCAGTCTCGTCCCACCCTTCACTGGTGTGGAGTGGTTGAGAAGAAGGAGTCCAATTCCTAGTTCCCTCCCTTGGACTAAAAAGTGTAGAGTGGAAATTGATTGAAATGTTTTTGACCTGACTGTGAGATACCCAAGGAAAATAGCTAGTGGGAACATGCTGTATAGCACAGGGAACTGTGCTTGGTACTCTGTGGGGACCTAGGTGGGTGGGATGGGTGTGGGTTGGAAGGATGTGCAAGAGGGATGGGATATATGTATACATATAGCTGATTTATTTCATTGTACAGCAGAAACTAACACAACATTGTAAAGCAATTATACTGCAATTTAAAAAAAAAAGACTGTGCAAGTCAAAAAAAAAAAAAAAGGTATGATTAGAAAATGGGCACACACTTCACCAAAGAAGCTACATGAATGGTGAATAAGCACTGCAAATATGTTCAAAATTATTAACCAGTAGGTAAATTCAAGTTAAGCAGAATGACTAAAATTTTTTAAATGCCAGCAAAACAATTACTGGGAAGTATAAAGAGCAACTAGATATTTCCCATATTGCTGACGAGAATTGGAATGATGTAGCCATTCTAAAAAACATTTTGGCAGTTTCTTATAAAATTTAACATACACTTTCCATATGACTTAGCCATCCTGCACCTGGTGATTGACCATACAAAAATGAAAACTAGTGGACAGATTTTCATAGTAACTTTCTTTGTAATAGCTAAAAACTGGAAAGAACCTAAACGTCACTCAGTGAAAGAATATAAAAACTATACTATCCATATAATAGACATGCATTAATAAAAGAAACTATACATGCCACAATTTGGATGACATTAGTTCGAATGAAAAAAAGACAGTCTCAACAAGTTTACATCTTCTATAGTTCTACTTATATAGCATTCTTGAAACAATAAAATTAATTATGGATAACAGATTAGTAGTTGTGATTGATTAGATCTGGGTAGAGGATATGATTACTAAAGGATAGGATATATCCTTTTTGTTTGTTTTGTTTTTTGTTTCGGTATGAGGGCCTCTCACTGTTGTGGCCTCCTCCATTGCGGAACACAGGCTCCAGACACGCAGGCTCAGCAGCCATGGCTCACGGGCCCAGCCGCTCCACAGCATGTGGGATCTTCCCGGACCAGGGCATGAACCCATATCTCTTGCATTGGCAGGCGGACTCTCAACCACTGCGCCACCAGGGAATCCCTAGGATATATCTTTTAACCAATAAAATAATTCTGCATCTTGATTGTAGTAGAGGTTACATGAATCCATCCACACAATACATTTTCATAGATCCACACAGTGCCTTTAAAAACTGGTGATATCCAAATAAGGCTTGTAGTTTAATATATCAATGTCAATTTCCTTGCTCTGGTGATACTATATTTGGAGATACTGGGTAAAGTGTATACTAATTTTCTCTAAACTATATACAATATTTATAAATTATTATAAATTATAATAATTATTTAATTTGTTATATTTATAAACTAAACAAATTTTAAAGTAGAAAAACTACTTATACAAACAATAACAGGGAAGAACTTTTTCAACTGTCAAAGGTAGTCAGACACATATACATGCACATTCACTCACGTGTACATGCATACACAAGTGCACACTGTATGATTCCACTCTTCTGAAATCCAAGAAAAGACAAAAGTGATCTGTGGTAGCAGAGTGTCTGTGTGAAGAGCTTGGTTAATTCTTTCCCCCAAAAAACAATGATGAAATTGACAAAGTTTTCAAAAATTATAAGTCTCTAGATGTTGGCTAAAGGACACACAAAAAATTGAGAATAATTTATTCAATAAAAGCTATTGGGCTGGGTGTAAATATGTCAATCTATGTCATTTTAGCCAGGTACTGCTTCCACCCACACCCATCTCCATGACATGTAAGTTCTTCCTGGAAGGGTAGGGCATTCCATGAGTACTGGTATCTCCATTGCGCAGCCACACAGGGCTAATTTTATTTTGTGCATAGCATAGAAATATCCCATTAATATACAAAAATCCCACTGAAAATCTGAGGGTCATTGTTGAAACAATAGATTTTAATGGCAAACAATCAAAAGTCTGACATTGCTGTGATATTAGTTGAGGAAAGTAACAAAAAAGCAGACCAGCCAGAAATCAAACACATAGATCCAGTCAAAGAGGGTCTTGCTAAGATTTCCTATACCCTGCACCCACTCAGAAGAGATTGGAGTGGGCCTCTGGCACCAAAAGCATTTGACTGAGCATAGGGCAGAATTGTTAGGTCTCTCAGTTAGAAAAATTCAACAGCAAAGCCTGGAAACAAAACTCACTCAAGGGGTTTAAACACAACCTCTGACAGAGGTTATGGAGCCAGACATAAATTTTTTTTTAAATGAAATAAAAGAAAGAAAGAAACATCAGAGACCTTTTCTGTGAGGATAACAGATGCTACAGAATTAGTCCAGGCAAGTCAGTAAACAAGCAAAAAACTGCAACAACAAATATTGGGGATATGAGAATACAAAGTTGCTATAATATATTATCTTTCAACAAAACTGAGACATTAAAATAAACAGGAAAGTATAACTCATGCAAAGGAAAAAAATTCAGTAGAAATTCTCTTTGAGGGGGTACAGATGTTGGACAAGCAGACAAAGGCTACAAAGACGATATTATAAATCTGTTCAAAGAACTAAAGAAAACATTTTAAAAGAATTAAAGGAAAGTATGATGATGATGATGTTTCACGAAATAGAGACTACCAATATATAATGAAGTTCTAAAAATGATCCAAATGGAAATTCTGGATTTGAAAGGACAATAAATGAAAAAAAATTCACTAGAGGGACTCAGTAGCAGATTTGAACTGGCAGAAGAAAGAACCAGTGAATTTACAGAAAGTTCAATAAACACTATTTACTCTAAAAAACACTAGAAAAAAATAGTGAAGAAAAATAAGAAAATCCTCAGAGACCTGTGGGATATCTTTTAGCACTCCCACATACACAATAATGGTAGAGCCAGGCGAGAAGAGAGATAAAGGAATAGGAAATATATTAGAAAAAATAAAGGTTAAAAACTTCCAAAATTGTATGCAAACAATCTGCATGTCCAATAAGCTCAACAAACTCCAAGTGGAATAAACACAAAGAGATCCACCCTCACAAATATGATAATTATTAAAAGTCAAATACAGCAGTACTTTCTAGAGACAGAAATCATAATGCTATTGCTTTAGGGTTGTGAGGAATTTGAGTGTAAAATTGTTTTAAAATGCAAGTTTTATTACAGATATACTGAAACTAACAGATCAGGAGGCAACTGTCATTGAAGAAATAGTTCCCAAGAAGAGGGGGTATACCATGCCACAGGGGGGCCACACAAAGGAGCACCAGTGTTGATCAGAAAAGGGGAGATCTGTGGGCAAGAGTCTTTATTTTGTTTTCCCAGAAAGGAATGGATGAAACAGAGTAAGCAGTTTAACTTTGGTTAGTATCAATAATTTCAGCAAACTCTGGGGCATAGAGGCTGTCCCTAGTTGTCTGGCCCTAGGATGATTAAGGCAGATGGTTAGTGGCCCAGTGTGTAAAAGCCCATAGTGGAGGTAGTTAAGGATGTGGACTCTGGATTGTTGGTTTGTTCCCAGGCAAGTTGTTTGTTATCCCTAGGAATTAGCTAACCCTAAGAGAGGCAATTTCAATGTCAGTAGGTCTCAAGAGGTCAAAGCATCAGGAAAAAAAAATATGCTTAATACATAAAGAGGCAGGAAGAACATTTTTGTGATAATGGAAATATTATATATCTTTTTTGGATTATGGTTACATAGATATAGGCAAGTGTCAAAATATATTAAACTGAATATTTAAGATCTGTGCATTCTATTGTATGCCAATTACTCTAATCAAGATATATAACACAAATTAAAAATTAAGATAATCAATCTGATATAGTAATATAAAAATGAACAAAATAAAGTCCATATTGGTAAGTTAATATTAAGGTAAGATACCACGTATAGAAACTTCCTAGTGCAGGATTTGGTACATATTAGGGGTTAAAAAATTAGAGGCCTTTCTATCACTTCTATTATCAACAAGACTACTCTAGACCACATTTTCACATTTAACCCTACTATGTAATTCAGAATTGTGTTGATAATCGGAGACACAGAGCATTACTAAATAATCAGAGCTAACCCTCAGGGCATTTTCATGATTCTATATTCTCTAACAATTCATAATTCATCTAAAACATGATTTAAATTATTCTTTCACTTAAATTGATCCAAACGCTCCTTTCCCAAGCACCTGTGTGTGTATATGTGTGTATTACACTTATCACTTGTGTTTGTTCTAAGTGATTTTCAAAAATCTTTTAATCAAAATGTCTTCTTCAAGTGTTGTCTTGTGAAGCAGCTGGGAGCTCTGACTGTTAGAATAGCCCAAATCTGCTTCAAGGAGCTTCTACTGATTGGCTCAATCCTACCCCCAGAAACACACAAGCAGCTTAATAATCCTTCAACGACAGTCATTCAGACACTTCAAGTGTTCTTCAGGACACCTGTTGAAGGCATCTGAGGTCCCTTCCCAAGAGATAGTCTAACAATGTTTTTAGACTCCCTATTATTTCTTTCTTCCTTGAGCTTCCTTGCTGTTGAACAAGAATAAAGAATGCAAACAAATGAAGACAGCCTAAGAGAATTCTGGGCCAACTTTAAATGCAACAACATTCGCATTATAGGCATCCTAAAAGGAGAAGAGAGAGAGAAAGGACCCAAGAAAATATTTGAAGAGATTATAGTTGGAAACTCTAACATGGGAAAGGAAATAGCCACCCAAGTTCAGGAATCACAGAGAGTCCCATGCAGGATAAACCCAAGGAGAAACATGCCAAGACACATAGTAATCAAACTGACAAAAATTAAAGACAAAGAAAAATTATTGAAAGCAACAAGTGAAAAATGACAAATAATATACAAGGGAACTCCCATAAGGATAAGAGCTGATTTCTCAGCAGGAACTCTACAAGCCAGAAGGGAGTGGCATGACATATTTAAAGTGATGAAAGGGAAGAACTTACAACCAAGATTACTCTACACGGCAAGGATCTCATTCAGATGCGACGGAGAAATCGGAAGCTTTACAGACAAGCAAAAGCTAAGAGAATTCGGTGCCACCAAACCAGCTCTACAACAAATGCTAAAGGAATTTCTCGAAATGGGAAGCACAAGAGAAGAAAAGGACCTACAAAAGCAAATCCATCACAATTAAGAAAATAGTAATAGGAATATACATATCAATAATTACCTTAAATGTGAATGGATTAAATGCTCCAAACAAAAGACACAGCCTCACTGAATGGATACAAAAAAAAGTACCATATATATGCTGTTTGCAAGACACCCACTTCAGACCTTGGGATACATACAGACTGGAAGTGAGAGGATGGAAAAAGATACTCCATGCAAATGGAAAACAAATGAAAGCTTAGTAGCAATACTCATATCAGATAAAATAGACTTTAAAATAAGAATGTTACAAGAGATAAGGAAGGACACTACATAATGATCAAGGGATCAAACCAGGAAAAAGATATAACAATTATAAATATATATGCACCCAACATAGGAGCACCTCAATACATAAGGCACTTGCTAACAGCTATAAAAGAGGGAATCGACAGAAACACAAGAATAGTGGGGGAGTTTGACACCTCACACCAATGGACAGAGCATCCAAACAGAAAATTAATAAGGAAACACAAGCTTTAAATGACACAATAGACCAGATGGATTTGATATTTATAGGACATTCCATCCCAAAACAGCAGATTATGCTTTCTTCTCAACTGCACAGGGAACATTCTCCAGGATAGATCACATCTTGGGTCACAAGCCTCAGTAAATTTAAGAATATTGAAATCATATCAAGCCTCTTTTCTGACCACAATGCTACGAGATGATTAGAAATCAATTACAGGGAAGAAAACATAACAAACACATGGAGGCTAAACAATACATTATGAAATAAACAAGAGATCACTGAAGAAATCAGAGGAAATAACAATATCTAGAGAAAAATTACGATGAAAACACGATGATCCAAAATGAAAACCAGACAAAGATACTACAAAAAAAAAAAAAATTAGAGACCAATATCACTGATGAATATACAACAAAATACTAGCATACAGAATCCAAAAACACAATAAAAGGATGATACACCATGGTCAAGTGGGTTTTGTTCCAGGGATGCAAGGATTCTTTAATATATGCAAATCAGTCGATGTGATACACCATATTAACAAATTGAAGAATAAAAACCGTATGATCACCTCAATAGATGCAGAAAAAGCTTTTGACAAAATTCAACACCAATTTATGATAAAAACTCTCCAGAAAGTGGGCATAGAAGGAACTTACCTCAACATAATAAAGGGTAAATATGACAAACTCACGGCAAACATCGTTCTCAATGGTGAAAAACTGAAAGCATTTCCTCTGAGATCAGGAACAGGACAAGGATGTCCACTCTCATCACTATTATTCAACATAGCTTTACAGCAACCAGAGAAGAAAAAGAAATAAAAGGAATACAAATTGGACAAGAAGATGTAAAACTGTCACTGTTTGCTGATGACATAATATTATACGTAGAAAATCCTAAAGATGCCACCAGAAAACTACTAGAGTTAATCATGAATTTGGTAAAATTGCAGGATACAAAATTAATGCACAGAAATCTCTTGCATTCTTATACACTAATGATGAAAAACCTGAAAGAAGTTCACAATTTGTATGGAAACACAAAAGACCCCGAATAGCCAGAGCAATCTTGAGAAAGAGAAACAGAGCTGGGGGAATCAGGCTCCTGGACTTCAGACTATACTACAAAGCTACAGTAATCAAAACAGTATGGTAGTGGAACAAAAACAGAAATATACATCAATGGAACAGGATAGAAAGCCCAGAGATAAACCCACGTACATTTGGTCACCTTATTTTTGATAAAGGAGGCAAGAATATACAATGGAGAAAAGACAGTCTGTTCAATAAGTGGTGCTGGGACAACCTGACAGCTACATGTAAAAGAATGAAATTAGAACACTCCCCAACACTATACACAAAAATAAACTCAAAATGGATCAAAGACCTAAATGTAAGGCCAGACACTATTAAACTCTTAGAGGAAAACATAGGCAGAACAGTCTATGACATAAATCACAGCAAGATTTTTTTTTGATCCTTCTCCTACAGTAATGGAAATAAAAACAAAAATTAAAAAATGGGACCAAATGAAACTTAAAAGTTTTTACAAAGCAAAAGAAACTACAAACAAGATGAAAGGCAACCCTCAGAATGGGAGAAAATATTTGCAAATGAATCAGTGGACAAAAGATTAATCTCCAAAATATATAAACAGCTCATGCAGCTTAATATTAAAAAAACATACACCCCAATGCAAAAATGGGCAGAAAGCTTAAATAGACATTTCTCCAAAGAAGACATACAGATGGCCAAGAAGCACATGAAAAGCTGCTCAACATCACTGATTATTAGAGAAATGCAAATCAAAACTACAGTATAGTATCACCTCACACCAGTTAGAATGGGCATCATCAGAAAATCTACAAACAACAAATGCTGGAGAGGATATGGAGAAAAGGGAACCCTCTTGCACTGTTGGTGGGAATGTAACTTGATACAGCCACTATGGAGAACAGTATGGAGGTTCCTTAAAAATCTAAAAATAGAATTACCATATGACCCAGCAATCTCACTTCTGGGCATATACCAGAGAAAACCATAATTTAAAAAGAAACATGCACTCCAGTGTTCATTTCAGCACTGTTTACAATAGCCAGGTCATGGGAGCAACCCAAATGCCCATTGACAGATGAGTGGATAAAGAAGATGTGGTACATATATGCAATGGAATATTACGCAGCCATAAAACGGAACGAAATTGGGTCATTTGTAGAGACGGATGGATCTGGAGATTGTCATACAGAGTGAAGTAAGTCAGAAAGAGAAAAACAAATATTGTATATTAACACATATATGTAGAACCTAGAAAAATGGTACAGATGAACCTGTTTGCAGGCCAGAAATAGAGACACAGATGCAGAGAACAAATGTATGGACACCAAGGTGAGAAAGTGACAGAGAGGTGGTGGTGTGATGAATGGGGAGATTGGGAGTGACATATATACACTAATATGTGTAGAATGGATAACTAATAAGAACTTGCTGTGTAAAAAAATAAATACAATTCAAAAAAAAAAGAAAATAACTAAACTTGAGCCTTAAACCTATACTACATAGTAGTCACTTACCTAATTGACAAACTATGAAGCTTCAGAATCCATACCTGACTTATAAGTTATAATAATTATAACAGTTATAATAAACATTATAACAGTTAAAATTAAAATAAAATTATAACAGTTATAATAAAAAGTATAACAGTTATAATAAAAATTAAAAAAATATATAAAAAATTATATAACAGTTATAATAAAAATTAAAATAAAATTATAACAGTTATAATAAAAATGTCCTCCTCTCCCTCACAGAAATTTTACTTCACTAGTAAGAAGTAGTCTCACTGGGTTCTTCCCAGATGCCCAAATATATATTAGTTCCTGCTGGTCACTTCTAAAAGATATTAACGTCCTTATTATGTAACAAATGCTTTAGAATAGCCAAATCCAACCACACGATATTTGGGCCTCCTGTAACCCAAGGAGGAGCGAAGGACGAGATAGGATGCTTTGGGAAAGGTTGGCAAGGAATAGATCATCAGTTGTGTGAAATGAAGTAAGAGAACACCCACACAATTTCTCTACCTCATAACTTTTCCCTAGAGCCTGTGCTAACATCATAGAACAATTTTTTTTTTTTTAGGAAAGATACCATGAGTGGTATAAGAGCTTACCACTCACCAACTGGGTATCTTTGGGCAAGTTACTCTGTAAAGTTAAAGGGTGCTCTAACTGGTTTCTAAAACCCCTTTCCTAACTCCTTATACCCATCAAAATGATATGATCATTTAATTGCTGTTTAAATTCTCCACACTTATTCTAGCACAAAAATCTCAAAAAGGATTTCAGAACTGGATAAAGGCCAACTAAAATTTGGTTGAATCAGACTTGCAAAACCAGTACTAGATATTATTTCAAAGACTCCATAGGTCAGTTTTACAAAGAGCCATGTTTGCCCGAGGCACTTTCAATGATGTGCCCTCACGTTGGTCCTTTGGCATTCACAGCTCCAGCTCATGTGTCCCACAGCAGCTCCTACAACCCTCTCTCTGAAGCCTTCCTCTCCTTGCAAGTGACATGATCTTAGCCAGTGATGAATGGAGTTGAAAGATAAATCCCTAGCATCCTTATCCCCAGTCAGGACAACTCTGAGGTGTGTTACACCCTAGGCACCCACAGTGGTAACCTGCTCTACACCCACCTTTGACTGGCTGCCTCGCCTCTGTACCCCTGCCAGTATTTCCTCAGGTCTCCTTCCAAATACACTAATGTACCATTTGTTACAGGACTTGCTGCTGGGCAAACCCACCCTAATACAATGGAAATCCACAGACATTACAGCTGGGTTGTATGGGTAAATTACTTGCTTATGAGTGACAGGAACAAACTTGAAAATAGAAAAATATAAGACAGAATCCTAAATTTCAAAATGCAAATATATTAATAGAAAATTCTGGGAAACATCAGGTTGAACTCCTTTGGACAAAAATAATTTAAATGATATTTATGAAATATAAAGAATTCAAGAAGCCTTGGGCATCCCCTCTGAGAAGAAAAAATAACACAATAAAGAAACATGAAGAAGATATTGGATAGTAACAATTTTAGACTGGGACTGTGACCAGCACATGATAATATTTGAGAGAAAACTAAAAGAAATCATCTGACCTGACTAGGAGAGGGAACTAATGAAGATTCCCTATTACTGATGTGTTCATTATTATCTGAGTCTTTATAAATAAAATTATCCATATTTTAACCATATATTCATAGGAAAGAAAAATTATTTTTCCTCTAATACTGAGGGTTATCAAAAACAAACACCAAAGTAAATATCAGCAGCTGGACAAGTTATTTCCACATCAATATTTAATTAAATAGTATTAATATGGATTCATAGAATTTTAGAGTTACAAGAGCCTTTTTAATGAGCATTTTTAGGACCACTGATTTAAAGCCTCAATCATAGTGAAGCTTGTGTTAGCTTGTAGATTTGTGTTCAGTAGGGATGCAAATAATTTCTGTCTGGTAGAAAAGATAACCCTAAATATTATGGGCTATTTCCCTGTAGTAATTTACTAGTTTTATATGTAACACAGAAATCTTTTTTCTAACAGCTTTATCAAATTGCCTGTAAATACTTAGTTCCTCAAATGTTCCTTTAACCAGTATTTGGCATCTATTGATATCCTCATTTATTCATGAGTTGATTAAAATATTTGATATGTGTTCATTTCCTATTTTTAAGAGTCATCATTTTAACTTTTTGAGAATTATAGTTTAGCAGCACATAGTTCAAATTCTTTTCATAGGTAGAGACACTTAGAAAAGGTAAGCAAATTTTCCTGACCAAGAATTGAAACCAAGAATCCTAAATTCCAGACTAGGCCCTTTCTAGCATAGCTCATTCTTTTCCTACAGAGCTAGGACATCTGTATGTCCCTTTACTTCTACAGTGCTGTAAATCAGACAAGGTTAATAACTAGGATTTTGTAGATGGAGAAAATTGAACCCAACTGGGATAATATCTTGCTTGAGGTCATAAACCTAGTCATTGCCAGATCACCACAATACAGCTGATGCCCACAGTGAGTTCGCAGTGACAGTAAGGACCATACAATGTGCAAGAGCCTAGGACTTGGAAAATGAGTGCTTGTGGCAGGGAGGGAGGGAATCAGGTATAGAGAGGTAGTGAAGGAGTTAAAGAGGAAGCAGTTTATGAGCAAGAAATTTAAACAGGCTCAGTGATGGTAACACTTTATATTTACTGGTAAGCTTAAATTTTAAGAAGTAAATAAATGTCATAAGAAACTCATTCTGAGTAAAGTGTGGTTGTTGATCAAACTAGGTTTGAATAATAAAACTGAGAGAAAAAAACATAAAAATATCATCAGAAAATCACCCCCTATCTAAGATTCTGGTATGATTTCAGCTATTGCTTTTACCTAAAATAAGAATAAAACCTAATAACAATAACATATATTCTACAAAATGTGCACAGATAAAAGCTTGAAGCTGAGTTAATATCTGAATATAATTTTGTATACTATTTTAGGTTTTTATTAACTTAGCAAAAAATAAATTATATCCTAAGTCAATTAAGACAATTGAAACTGAATGGTGTATGCTTAAAAGCCATTAAGGCATGCATTTAAGGCATGCATTGCAGTGCGCTTTACTTTTTATTTTTTTAACATCTTTATTGGAGTATAATTGCTTTACAATGGTGTGTTAGCTTCTGCCGTATAACAAAGTGAATCAGCTATATATATACATATAGCCCCATATCTCCTACGTCTTGCATCTCCCTCCCACTCTCCCTATCTCACCCCTCTAGGTGGTCACAAAGCACTGAGTGGATCTCCCTCTGCTATGTGGCTGCTTCCCACTAGCTATCGATTTTACATTTGGTAGTATATAGAAGTCCATGCCACTCTCTCACTTTGCCCCAGCTTACCCTTCGCCCTCCCTGTGTCCTCAAGTCCATTCTCTACCTCTGCGTCTTTATGCCTGTCCTGCCCCTAGGTTCTTCAGAACCATTTTTTGTTGTTGTTTAGATTCCATATATATGTGTTAGCATATGGTACTTGTTATTCTCTTTCTTACTTCACTCTGTATGACAGACTCTAGGTCCATCCACCTGACTACAACTAGCTCAATTTCATTTCTCTTTATGTCTGAGGAATATTCCATTGTACCTATGTGCCACATCTTCTTTATCTTTTCCTCCATCTATGGACACTTAGGTTGCTTCCATGTCCTGGCAATTGTAAATAGAGTGGCAATGAACATTGTGGTACATGACTCTTTTTGAATTATGGTTTTCTCTGGGTATATGCTCAGTAGTGGGATTGTTGGGTTGTACAGTAGTTCTATTTTTAGTTTTTTTAAGGAACCTCCATACTGTTCTCCCTAGTGGCTGTATCAATTTACATTCCCACCAAAAGTGCAAGAGGGTTGCCTTTTCTCCACACCCTCTCCAGCATTTATTGTTTGCAAATTTTTTGATGATGGCCATTCTGACTGGTGTGAGGTGATAGCTCATTGTAGTTTTGATTTGCATTTCTTTAATGCTTAGTGATGAGCATTCTTTCATGTGTTTGTTGGCAATCTGTGTATCTTCTTTGGAGAAATGTCTATTCAGGTCTGCCCATTTTTGGATTGGGTTGTTTGTTTTTTTGATATTGAGCTGCATGAGTTTGTAAATGTTGGAGATTAATCCTTTGGCAGTGGCTTCATTTGCAAATATTTTCTCCCATTCCGAGGGTCCTCTTTTTGTCTTATGTTTTCCTTTGTTGTGCAAAAGCTTTTCAGTTTCATTAGGTCCCATTTGTTTATTTTTGTTTTTATTTCCATTTCTCTAGGAGGTGAATCAAAAAGGATCTTGCTGTGATTTACGTCATAGAGTGTTCTGCCTATGTTTTCCTCTAAGAGTTTTATAGTGTCTGGACTTACATTTAGGCCTTTGATCCATTTTGAGTTTATTTTTGTGTATAGTGTTAGGGAGTGTTTTAATTTCATTCTTTTACATGTAGCTCTCCAGTTTTCCCAGCACCACTTATTGAAGAGGCTGTCTTCTGTCCATTGTAAATTCTTGCCTCCTTTACAAAAAATAAAGTGACCATATGTCCATGGGTAAATGGGAGTGTTTCCTTAATTTCTCTTTCAGATTTTTCTTCATTAGTGTATAAGAATGCAAGACATTTCTGTGCATTAATTTTGTACCCTTCTACTTTACAAAATTCATAGATTAGCTCTAGTAGTTTTCCGGTAGCATCTTTAAGCATCATACTATTCTCTATGAATAGTATCACGTCATCTGCAAACAGTGACTGCTTTACTTCTTTTCCAATTTGGATTCCTTTTATTTCTTTTTCTTCTCTGATTGCTGTAGCTAAAACTTCCAAAACTATGATGAATAATAATGTTGCGAGTGGACAACCTTGTCTTTTTCCTGATCTTAGTGGAAATCATTTCAGTTTTTCACCATTGAGAATGATGTTTGTTGTGGGTTTGTAATATATGGTCTTTATTATATTGAAGTAAGTTCCCTCTGACCCTACTTTCTGGGGGATTTTATCATAAACCCGTGTCCCCTGCATCGGCAGGCAGACTCTCAACCACTGCGCCACCAGGGAAGCCCCATTGGAAGGTTTTTAATCACAGTTCCAATTTCAGTGCTTGTGATTGGTCTGATTATATTTTCTATCTCTTCCTCGTTCAGTCTCAGAAGGTTGTGCTTTCTAAGTATTTGTCCATTTCTTCCAGGTTGTCCATTTTATTGGCATATAGTTGCCTGTAGTAATATCTCAGGAGCCTTTGTATTTTTGCAGTGTCAGTTGTTACTTCTACTTTTTCATTTCTAATTCTATTGATTTGAGTTTTCTCCCTTTTTTTCTTGATAAGTCTGGCTAATGTTTTATCAATTTGGTTATCATCTCAACAAAGCAGCTTTTAGATTTATTGATCTTTGGTATTGTTTCCTTTGTTACTTTTTCACGTATTTCTGATCTGATCTTTATGATTTCTTTCCTTCTGCTAACTTTGGGGATTTTGTTCTTTCTCTAATTGCTTTAGGTGTAAAGTTAGGTTGTTTATTTGAGATGTTTCTTGTTTCCTGAGGTAGGATTGTATTGCTATAAACGTCCCTCTAAGAACTGCTTTTCCTGCCTCTCATAGGTTTTGGGTCATCGTGTTTCATTCTTATTTGTTTCTAGGTATTTTTTGATTTCTTCATTGATTTCTTCAGTGATTTCTTGGTTATTTAGTAGTGTATTCTTTAGTCTGCGTGTGTTTGTATTTTTTTCCTGTAATTGATATCTAGTCTCTTAATGCTGTGGTCTGAAAAGATACTTGATACAATTTCAGTTTTCTGAATTATACCAAGGCTTGATTTGTGACCCAAGTTGTGATCTATCCTGGAGAATATTCTATGAGCACTTGAGAGTAAAGTATATTCTGTTGTTTTGGGTTGAATATCCTATAAATATCAATCAACTCCATCTTGTCTAATGTGTCATTTAAAGCTTGTGTTTCCTCATTTATTTTCATTCTGGATGATCTGTCCGTTGGTGAAAGTGGGATGTGAAAGTCCCCTTTCATGATTGTGTTACTGTCGATTTTCCCTTTTATGGCTGTTAGCATTTGCCTTATGTATTGAGGTTCTCTTATGTTGGGTTCATAGATATTTACAATTGTTATATCTTCTTCTTGGATTGATCCCTTGATCATTATGTAGTGTCCTTCTTTGTTTCTTGTAATAGTCTTTTTTCTAAAATTTATTTTGTCTGATATGAGAATTGCCAATCCAGCTTTCTTTTGATTTCCATTTGCATGGAATATCTTTTTCCATCCACTCACTTTCAGTCTGTATGTGTCCCTAGGTGTGAAGTTGGTCTCTTGTAGACAGCATATATATAGGTCATTTTTTTGTATCCATTCAGCCAGTCTCTTTTGCTTGGAGCATTTAATCCATTTATAGTTAAGGTAATTATTGATATGTATATTCCTATTATCATTTTCTTCATTGTTTTGTGTTTGTTATTGTAGGTGTTTTCCTTCTCTTGTGTTTCCTGCCTACAGAAGTTCCTTTAGCATTTGTTGTAAAGTTGGTTTGGTGGTGCTGAACTCTCCTAGCTTTTGATCGTCTGTAAACGTTTTAATTTCTCCATCGAATCTGAATGAGATCATTGCTGGGTAGAGTAATCTTGGTTGTAGTCTTTTCCCTTTCATCACTTAAATATGTCCTGCCACTCCCTTCTGGCTTGTAGAGTTTCTGCTGCAAGATCCGCTGTTAACCTTATGGGGATTCCCTTCTATGGTGTTTGTTGCTTTTCCCTTGCTGTTTTTTTATAGTTTTTCTTTGTATTTAATATTTGATAGTTTGATTAGTATGTGTCTTGGCATGTTTCTCCTTGGTTTTATGCAGTATGGGACTCTCTGTGCTTCTTGGACCTGATTGACTATTTTCTTTTCCATATTAAGGAAGTTTTCATCTATTATGTCTTCAAGTATTTTCTCAGTCCCTTTCTTTTCCTCTTTTTCTTCTGGGACCCTTATAATTCGAATGTTGATGCATTTAATGTTGTCCCAGAGGTGTCTAAGATTGTCTTCAATTCTTTTCCTTCTTTTTTTTTTATTAGTCTCTGCAGTAGTTACTTCCACTATTTTATCACCCGGGTCACCTATCTGTTTTTCTGCCTCAATTATTCTGTTATTGATTCCTTTTAGAGAATTTAAAATTTCATTTATTGTATTGTTCATCATTGTTTGTTTGCTCTTTAGTTCTTCTAGATCCTTTTTAATTTTTTCTTGTATTTTCTCCATTCTATTTCAAAGATTTTTGGATCACCTTTACTATCATTACTCTGAATTCTGTTCAGGTAGACTAGTTCCTCTTCATTTTTTTGGTATGGTGGGTTTTTACCTTGGTCCTTCATTTGCTGTGTGTTTCTCTGTCTTCTCATTTTACTTAATGAGAAATACTTAATGGGGTCTCCTTTTTGCAGGCTTCAAGTTTGTAGTTCCTGTTGTTTTTGGTGTCTGCCCCCTGTGACTAAAGTTGGTTCAGTAGGTTGTGTAGGCTTCCTGGTGGAGGAGACTGGTGCCTGTGTTCTGGTGGATGTGGCTGGATCTTGTCTTTTTGGTGGCAGGACCACATCCAGTGGTGTGTTCTGGGGTGTCTGTGACCTTATTATTATTTTAGGCAACCTCTCTGCTAATGGGTGGGATTGTGTTCCTGTCGCTAGTTGTTTGGCATAGGGTGTCCAGCCCTGTAGCTTTCTGGTTGTTCAGTGGAGCTGGGTCTTAATGTTGAGATGGAGATAGCTGGGAGAGCTTTCGTTGTTTGATATTATGTGGTGCTGGGAAGTCTCTGGTGGACCAGTATCCTGAATTTGGCTCTCCCACCTTAGAAGCACAGCCCTGACACCCAGCCGGAGCACTAAGACCCTATCGCCACAAGGCTGAGAAGAAAAAGGAGAAGAAAAAGAAAGAAAAAAATAAAAGGTATTAAAATAAAAAATAAAATATAATTATTCAAAATAAAAACAGGGAAAAAAAGAAAGAAGAGAACAACCAAACCAAAAAACAAATCCACCAATGATAACAAGTACTAAAATCTATTAAAAAAAAAACCAGACAGCTATACAGACAAAAATCACACAAAGAAGCATAAACCTACATGCTCACATAAAGAGAAAAGGAAACAAAATATGTATCTATATTAAAAAAAAGGATGAATAAAGCAACGAAATCAATAAACTAATCTACCAGTGATAATAAACTCTAAATATTAAGCTAAGATAAATATAAATCTAGAAACAAATTAGATGCAGAAAGCAAACCCTAATTCTACAGTTGCTCCCAAAGTCTACTGCCTCAATTTTGGGATGATTCGCTGTCTATTCAGGTATTCCGCAGATGCAGGGTACCTCAAGTTGCTTGTGAAGATTTAATCCGTTGCTCCAGAGGCTGCTGGGAGAAATTCCTCTTTCTCTTTGTTCACAGAGCTCTTGGTGTTCACCTTTGGATTTGGCCCCGCCCCTGTGTGTAGGTCGCCTGAGGGCATCTGTTTCCATCCAGACAGGATGGGGTTAACGGAGCAGCTGATTACGGGGTTCTGTCTCACTCAGACCAGTGGAAGGGTGGCATGCACTGCAGGGCGAGCCTGTGGCAGCAGAAGCTGTCATGACATTGCAACAGCCTGAGGCACACCGTATGTTCTCCTGGGGAAATTGACCCTGGATCACGGGACCCTGGCAGTGGCAGGCTGAACAGGCTCCCAGGAGGGTAGGTGTGGATACAGGTCTGCACACAGGTTTCTTGGTGGCTGCAGCAGCAGCCTTAGCGTTTCATGCCCGTCTCTCGTGTCCATGATGATAGCCGCGGCTTGCGCCTGTCTCTGGAGCTTGTTTAGGTGGTGCTCTGAATCCCCTTTCCTCATGCATCCCAAAACAATGATCTCTTGCCTCTTAGGCAGTTCCAGACTTTTCCCCAGACTCCCTCCCAGCTAGCTGTGGCACACTAGCCCCCAGCAGGCTGTGTTCACACAGTCAACCCCAGTCCTCTCCCTGGGATCTGACCTCCAAAGCCAGAGCCTCAGCTCCCAGCCCCCACCCATCCCAGCGGGTGAGCAGACAAGGCTCTAGGGCTGGTGATTGCTGGTTGGTGCAGATCCTTAGTGCAGGAATCTCTCTGCTTTGCCCTCTGCACCCCTGTTGCTATGCTCTCTTCCGTGGCTCTAAAGCTTTCTCCCCCCACCCCCCCGCCCGTCTCAGCCAGTGAAGGGGCTTCCTAGTGTGTGGAAGCTTTTCCTCCTTCACAGCTCCCTCTCCCAGGTGCAGGTCCTGTCCCTATTGTTTTCTCTCTGTTTTTTGTTTTGCCCCACCCAGGTACGTGGGGAATTTCTTGCCTTTTGGGAAGTCGGAGGTCTTCTGCCAGCATTCAGTAGGTGTTCTGTAAGAGTTGTTCCACATGTAGATGTATTTCTGATGTATCTGTGGGGAGGAAGGTGATGTCCATGTCTTACTCCTCTGCCATCTTGAAAGTCTCTCTGCTGTTTAGTTTTTTGCTGTCTAAAAAAGTGATCTGGAATATGCTTTTGCTCTTAACCAATCAAAGTGAATTAACAATAAACTGCATTTTCCCCAACACACTTACGTTCTATTGTTGTTAGATATACTTTTAGCATTATTTGCTTTTTGTAAAATATGTGGAAGTAAAATATTAATATTCATGGGATGAAAATTCATTATAATTAGTTTTGTGGACCCAAGATTTTGGGAAACAGATCATCTTTTTCTATTCATATTTCTTTTTCCTCACACATACACAGGCTTATTGGATATAAACAAAAGAGAATCAAAATTCATAGAAACAAATTGCATTTGCAGCTTGCCTTCAGCACCTAATCATTGAAAATCATTTGTTAACTGTAAAGGGTGCTCTTGTATTGTGATTTGGATTATTAAATAGCTATCACCAACATCATTACCACAAACTAAAACAGAAAAAATAAAAACTAATAATAGGGTCAGATTTTCCTTCTAAAAGAGCAAATTCCTCTTTATAAATTCTCTCCCCTTTGTAGAAAATTAACTGGAATTTCCTCCGTAAAATTATTTACACCTTCCTACCAAGGCTAAAAGACATTAGTGTTTAATTCATAACTGGTAATTGCAAACATATTTGTAAAACATTTCAAAAATGTTCATTGAGGAAAAAGGCAGAAAAATGTTTACATATTCTATCAATGGTTAATGGTTAATCTAGCCCTTGGGTAAATATGTTCAAAGCATATGATCTGAAGAGCATATCTTTTCTCACAAAATGTTCTCTGTTCCTAATTCTATTAGAAGTTTTAGACAATGGAACTTGGTGCACTGGCTATGTAAGCTAGATAATATGGGGCTACACAGATAAATGAGCCTCATGTGTCACTTCAAAGCTCAACAGAAGACAAAACTGTGTTGGTATGTTTTTGTTTTTTGTTTTATTCCCATTCGTTTGACCTCTTGATTGAGAAAGAACACAGGAAAGCAGTGTCAGAGCTCTGCAGTGCAGAACCATTGACAAGTTTTTGGTGTTGCTAACATACATGGATTTGCACCAATTCTTAGCCACTGCTGGAATAACAACTAATATTTTTCCAGTAGCCTCTGGTAACACTTCCATGCATGAGAAACCCGATGTTTGCTATATTAAATATAACAGGAGAGTAATGCGCCAGAGTGGTTGCTTCATTTTGCCATTCCTATGGCAAAATTAAAATTCACTGTGGCTTGTGTCATTGAAATGTAACTGATGAGGAAAAGACCATGCAACTTCTTTAAACAAGCAACTAACGAAGCAGGAGGTGCCTGGTTCTCCTCTGAGGTGGCCTCCTGAGATTTCAAGGGCAAAAACAGGTCCACGTCATAATGCCTGAAGTCTGCTGGACCAACCACAATGGGTGGCCCCAGACTCTGTTGTTAAGATCTCAAGTGGAGTGAGAGAAACACTTTGCCAAGTAATCTGGAGATTATCCAAACAGGTAGATATTGGTAACTTTAGAACTCCTGATGTTGACTGCAAAAACAAAGCAAGAAAAAGCTGCAAACTGTTTTCTCCAGGCTATTGTTTGAGCAGCATAAGTGGTTAGCTGGCCACCTGGTAAGAAAATCTTTCCTGGAGACCTATACATTGCATTGCTCTCCTTAGAGTCTCTCTATATTCTGTTAAATGCCTAATGCAAGCCTCATGGTTATCAGAACTGAAAGATGATGCAAGATCACCCAGGCAGATATTTTATTTAACAGATGTGGAATCTGAGGACCTCAGATGATAAGTGACTATTCCACTGTCTAGTTCAACTTAAGCATGCTGTTTTCAATACATTGACTGCTGACTTCCATTAAAGGTTATTTTTTTAAAGGATGGCTTTGTTTTTCAAGAACTGAAGTTTTTGTTGGTTGGGGTGTGCTGAAGGAGTATGCAATCAGCATGCAATGGATACAATTATGCTTCCGTGATGGGCCTCACATACATAACTGAAGAGTAAGGAGGCAGAGGGAACACCTTACCCTTGGCTTCCACGTTACTCAAGAAAAGTACTGGGGAAACTTTGTCAATACCCACATCTGAAAGGTTTTCTTATGCACCATAACTTCACAGCTGGAGGATCTACGCTCAAACACTGAAGATACTCTTAGAATCTCATGCAGTTGAATAGCTGAATCATTTTGTGTTGAGGCAGCTGTATACTTGCACTGTCTACAGGTTTGTTCCACCATCATTCCCAACAGAGCTTTGGGGTCAGGCAATTTTCCTAGGTATATTACTAACACCCATTAATTGAAAGGTCTTATAAATGGCACCTGGCCCGTGGTATCTCCTTGTTTTTGTATTGTTTTAATAGCGACAGAGTAAAAGGACAAAGTAGGTGTTTAAATAAGTAAGCCCTCCAAGGGACCATAAGTAAAGGAAAAAGTATGGGAGACTCCTATAAGTTAATGATCACTCAGTAAAGCAGGTTTGCTTAACTACAAAACCAAGCAGGCTTGCTTAGCAATAAAACCATGCAACAGAAGCTTGAGACATGCCCCAAAACAATAAAACAATGGTGAAATGAGACACACATCCTGCCCAGTGATTTCAGTAATTTAATGACTCCTACGACATGCTTTTCTGGCCATATTAAAATGAAAAATATAAGGGAAAGGTGACATTATACTGAAACCTGAGATGATTTACCATATTTTAGTATATGTTACCATCTTTTTGCTCATTTCCATTGTGCCATGGCAGTCCCAGCTTGACCATGTAGGGACAAGAAAACTCGCCTGCCTGACATGGAGGAGGAGCTGATGATGGACGTTTGATGTCTATTCAAGAATGAAGAGTACATGTCCCTCCCTTCCCCACTTTTCCTTTGACTATAAAACTGTAGCCCAGTAAGTTCTTGGGGCTACAAGACTTGCCCACTTGCCCACTCAACCCCTTGCCCACTTACTTTCATCCTATTCTAATAAATCACTTCTTATCTATCACTTTGCCTCTGGCTGAATTCTTTCTGCACTGAGCCATAAAGAACCTGAGCTGCTCAGAGCCTCCCGAGACACATTTCTGCAATTTCACTTTTACCATTAAGTTACCTTGCTGAACAGACTTGGGTTATCTAGAATTTTCTGCTAATTGGTACTCTGCACATCTAGTTTAAGGCTGCCTGGTGTGAGATAAAATGACCTCTGAAGCTTTATAAAATTTACAAATCCCTTGAATCATCAATATAAAGTTAAGTTGTTCAGTTCACTATTAGTATTATGCAAAAGTAAGGTAAAATACAATTAAAATTCAAAAATGCTACACGGGATAGCAACCTTATTAAACCTTTCAAAATAATGAAGGAAAAAAAGGTGAATTAAAGTCAAGTCTTAGAAAACGTAAATAATTTATTATCTGAACATTGCATACCTATTCAATATCATTTCAAGATGTTGGGCTCCTTCAACTTTGCACTTCATCAACAGAGACCTTAGTTCACCAAATATTTCCATCGTGCTGGCTTTGGCAATGTCCTTCTTTCCCTTCCTTTCCCCTACTGCCTCTGTTGACTGAAACAAATGCATAACCTAAAAGTTGAGAATAATGTTTATTCAGCAAACTGAGGATTAAGCCCAGGAGGCAGCCTCTCACATAGCTCTGAGGGACTGCCCTGAAGAGGTAAGGAAGGAGGCAGGATTATATAGGTGTTTTGGAAAACAAACAAACAAAAACAGCTGGTCAGAACATCAAAAGATTAATGTTAATTAAAGAAAAATCGGATATCTCAAGTTATTGAGTTCAGCACTTTTCTATGTATGGGAAGATACAACAGTCTGGGCTTATTGAAATCATTCGTTTGATCCTTTGATCCTTTGATCACACCATAACTATCTAGGGCTAATACCCTATCCTGTTTTTCTCCCTCCTAAACCCCCTCAGGGTACACCACTGGGGCTGCTGGCTCGATGGCTACAATATCCTTTGTTTACTGAAACAACAGGCAGCATTCTTCGTCCACACCTCCCATAAACTTCAAGTCTCCATTCACTCAGTGTCTCTACTACTCAGTCTCTCAGACTCCTAAGCAGATGTATATGTTTCTTCTCCAGTGTTTCTATTCCTCATTTTCAGTAACTGAGAGGGTATGTGTCAGTTTCAGAGTATGCCTGAGTTTAACTCCCTATGACCTGTGGCGAGTAACTGTACATCCTGAGTTACAGCCTACATGCCTGCCTTGGCATCCTGTAAAATTGGAGGTATTGATAACAGAAGTGATAACATATGTACTGTGAGTGGTAAATGAGACACTGTGGTACAGCATGAGGGCAGCGACCCCAGGACAGTGTCAGTGACACTATGCACATCACGTAAGATTACTATTATTGTTATTGATATATAAGTGTTTTCCAGTATGAGGTCACTCCCATGTCCTTTTTCTTATTCTTCATATCTAGGCCTAACATATGCCAACGTTTTTGACCAACTACCTTAGCATAATGTGTGTGTGTGTGTGTGTGTGTGTGTGTGTGTCTGTCTGTCTGTGTCTGTGTTTGTGTGTGTGTGTGTATTTGTCCATGAACTTTGGCCCTAACAGCTCCATCAGGTTTCCTGGTGGTCAGCCCTAGGAATGAGTTTACAACCTAGATCAAAATGTTTGTCCTGGTCTCTGTTCCTTGAAACTCACAATATAGTCTTAGCCATTGAGTTTTGAACTTATTCCACTGTGGAAAGAACTAAAAGAAGAAAAGAAAGAGTTCTTCTCTCTAAGACCTAAAGCTGAGTGGCCCATCCCTTTTCTGGCCATGCCAGGGTCTCACGAGGTGGTAGGGTTCCCAACCTAGAAGTACCCAGATGCGAGGAAGGGAAGGAAGAAATGACAGCATGCTCAGAAAAGGGATAGACAGAGATATCTAAGAGAAGGACCTGCATTTTCCCTGATCTCTTTCCACTTCTTCTGTGAAAACTTTCCTTATTACATGGGTCTGATTCTGCTTATCCTACACCTGGAACCCTTTTCCTGGGTAAACAAAAGGAAAAGTAGGGCAAACCATGAAGGTTAATCAGTGAGGAGAGCATGGCATAGAGTAGGTATTGCAATTAGTGCATGATTAGTTGACTAAAATTTAAATAATAAACCAATCACATACTGTTTAGAAAAGTTGCCACATACGCTGTGTATAAAATGATTCAATTTTGCCATAATATTTACAAAAACTCCCACTATATTTGAAGCATTTTAAAGGTTTTTTGAAAGTACAGCTTTTTCCCAATTCTCTCTCCCTTTCTCCCTCTCTCTTTCTGCCTGTCTGTTTGTCTCTCTTTCCCTCCCTCCCTTCATTCTTTACACCCTCTCTTGCCCAACTTCTCTCTCTCTCTCTCTCCCTCCCTCTCTCTCTCTCTCTCTCTCTCTCTCTCTCTTTCCCCCTCTCCATGCATGAATGGCAGCTGTAGGTGTGGATTTACAGAGATGTTAGATGCACAGAAACAGGGAAGATCAAGTTAGTGAGGGCATGGGTGCCAGTTTCTATTCTGGCAGAGAGCAGATTACAGGTTTTAGCAGCCATGCAGGTAAAAAGTAGATGCAGGAGGAGCCTTGTGATAAGGTGAGAAAAAGGTTATTGCTGCAGAGGTGAGCAAAGACCTTGTGCCCCAGGACCTGTGTGAGGATCGGGATGTGCACAGACACACCTTAGCTTGGAGAACATGGCTGGGAGAAGTACCTGGAAAGACTGAGCCTTTACCCCAAGGCAGCCAGCTAAGGCAGAAGAAGATGGCTTTATATCACAGGTGGCATAAATTCACAAGTCCAAGACCTGTCCCCAACACACCACACTCAGTGAGTATGATGCTATATTAAGAAGGTTAGATCAGTCCTACAAAACTAAGCTAGGGAATTCCTTTTTCTTTTTTATTTCTCACCCTGGAATTTTAGGGGATACATTTTTATCCTGCTTTGAAGATTTTTCTACATATGATGCAGGAAAATGGCATGGAGTTGGAAGTCAGAAATCATAGACTCTAGGCACAGCTATAGCCCAGCTGGCTGCATGAACCTGTCACATAACCCTGGATCCACAGCCACTGCCTTTTCTACAGTCCATGAGTCTCATGGCTCTTCTTCCTCTGTCATCTCCCAATTTTAAAGGACTGTGTGCCCTCTATTTTAGCTGTAAAAATAATTTATGTCTCATTCTAGTGTTTCTATGGTTGTGTTTGGGCTCTGATACTTAAACCTGAAAGGAGTTTTATGTCCTACTTTCCAGGGACTGGCAGAAGGAAAGGAGGTCATTACATGCTTCTGTTTCCCTTTTCTCTTCCTATTCTCTGATACTACTAAAACTGCCTCAAGGGGAACCTTCTTCCATTTAGGCCTACAAAATCTCAAATCTTGTTATTAGCAAATCAATACAAAAATACAACATTTTTCCTTCATTTTATGCTTTCTTTCATAGTAGAGTATAGTTTGTCATGAGACCTGTTTCTGCACCACCAACAGAATATATGACTTGGACAAGTTACGCAGCTTCTGAGCTTCTGATTTTTTATTTTTAATGAGTAAGAATTCCATCCTCACAGAAATGTTTTGCAGACAGCCTGCATAGGAATAAATAATTACAGAGAGAAAAATAGCTTTATAGCAAGGAAATCTGGTGACCTGTCTTAAAAAGTAATCTAAATGAACCTAACTAGTTAGGGACAGGGGACACATTGCCAACGTCTCCTTTGTGGTGCACCTGCCCAAATGCATAACACAACTTTAACCACAAAGAAAGAGCACACAGACGCCAATGGACGGAGGTTCTGCAAAATGACTTGTCTACCTGTTACAGTAATGCCACTGTCTTAAGAAGGCTGAATAAACGGCCCAGATTAAAGGAGACTAAAATGACAAAAAAGGCAAATACAGCTTGTTATCATAGACTGGGTCTTGAAGTGGGAGGAGGGAGGGTTAGTGTGTGTGTGTGTGTGTGTGTGTGTGTGTGTGTGTGTGTGTGTGCGTGTATTCTTTAGCTATAAATATCATTATTAGGAGAACTGATGAAATTTAAACAAGGTTTGCAGATTACATAGTAGTATTGTATCAATGCAATGCCCTGATTATTATCAATGCACTCTGATTATATAAAAGTATATCTTGGTTTTTAAGAAATACATTTTACTTTATTTAGGGGTAAAAAGGCGATATACCTGTAACTAGATCTCAAATGGATCAGCAAAACAAAACAAAACAAAACAAAAACTTGCCTGTGTTTATAGTAAACGAGACATAATAATTAAGTGAATGTAGTAACACTTCAACATTTGGGGAATTTAAGTGAAGAGTATCAAAAGTTATTTTTCCTATTCTTGCGACTTTCCTGTAATCCTGAAATTATTTCAAAATAAAAAGGCAAAAATAGTGATAATGTATATGAAATTTGTAGCAATCTGCATATCATATTTCATGCTACTTGCATTACTGTGTTATGGTTACCTTCGAGTAGATTGGTAAATAGTCTGGAAATGTGCTACAAGATCATGGTGTAGCCAAGTTATAAAGAAGGTCTTTTTTTTTTTTTTTGCGGTACACAAGCCTCTCACTGTTGTGGTCTCTCCCGTTGCGGAGCACAGGCTCCGGACGCGCAGGCTCAGTGGCCATGGCTCACGGGCCTAGCCGCTCCGCGGCATGTGGGATCTTCCCTGACCGGGGCACGAACACGTGTCCCCTGCAATGGCAGGCAGACTCTCAACCACTGCACCACCAGAGAAGCCCAAGAAAGTCTTTTTTTTTACAACGTTTTCTAAGCCAATCATACTCCAGGAAAGCTGACAAAAAAATAGTTCTGGGAATGGCCATACTCTCCTCCCCTCCACTGCTGTCTGGGAACTTCTAAGGAAACCATTCTCAGTGTCAGTGTAGAACTGCACGCTCATCTACTCACAGCAGGAATGTGTGTGCACCTTTCTCTTAGCTAAGCCAGGCCTCTCCAATGATACTTGGACAGTATCTCCATTGACAGCCACATCACAAGGTGCCACACCTGCTAGATCCTCCAAGAACATCACTTTTCCCTCCTGTGATTGAAGCACTTTGTAGGGTAGCAAAATTTGCCACCCCAAAATGTCTCTGGCATTTGAATTATTTTAAACTGAAAGCAATCAAGTCCTAAAACAGGAAGAAACAATGAGCTTCTCTGTAACTGCCTGGAGAATTTAGATAGAGAGCTTCTTACAAGAATAGAGTGATTATGAGAGATGTCTGCAAAGAATATGGGTTATCCTGGTGGGGAAACTCTCTGAGATCAGAGTCCACTCTGTGTTCCATTGTCTCTGCTAGCCCAGCAAACATTTATTTACCAAACATTTGCTTTTCCATCTTCATCTGAATTGCTTCCCTTCCCTTTGAAGTCCCAAACCTCTACCCCGAACATCCTCTTTTGTCTTTAGCTGAATTAAGGTGAGGATTTCAGCCATTTGGGGAGTTACTCAGTTTTGCTGGGTCTTGCCCATGCATACATGCTATTAAACTTTGTTTGATTTTCTCCTGCTAATCTGTCTCATGTCATTTGAATTCTTAGACCAGCCAGAAGAATTGGAAGGGTAGAGGAACATTTCTTCCTCCCAGAAAACCTGTTGTCCAGGCAACATCATAGGTCCCATTATTACTCAGATGCAAACTGTGGCTGCCTCAGGACATATAGAGGTACAACGGGCCCTAGGAGATCATATCAATACCCAAAAAGGCACATCCACATGGTGCCTGCATATAATTGAGCCATGTGACTGCCACACAAACTGAATACTAGAGACAACAGTAGATCCCTTTAATTAGAAGCAATTAGTCTGTTTAGTTTTTCTCTTGAAATGTATAAAACCACGAAGAGCTTTTCATAATACAAACTTAATGTAATGACGGAAATCCAGTTCTTTAAATGTTTCCTGAGGTCCCTCTGAACATGGTTTTCATACACAATTATGTGCCCACACCAAGGTACCTATGCTTAGGTAGTGACCATTCTCTGTCACTACTCCTCTCTTTTTTGGTAAAAACAGTTCCTTGCTCTTCTAAAGCAAGGTTCATTTTGGTCATTTAGACCCAATAAAAGTACCCATCAGATCCCACAGCCATGTGCCCAAAAGGCTCCAGAACACAGGCTGACCAACGGGCCAGCCCATCCGGTCAGTCTTCTGGCGAGATTTTCAGTCACCATGGCAGCCATGTTGGCCCCCTCTCCATTTTCTCTCATCTGAAACTTCACAGGTTGTTCAACTCCTTTCATTTAAGTATAAGTCAGCGATTTAATAGCTGAAATCCTTTACAAGAACGAATGATAACTCACATATTGTAATTGGTTTGATTGTTGGCTAGGTCCATAAATGGCAGAGGGGGAGGAGTAAATGCCCATTCAATGTAGGAAATCAGTGGAGGAAAGGAAAATGCAATGCTTCACTGATCGATTGTGGGGTTAAGTCAGACAGAGAAGGAGGTTGCCACTGATCATGAGCTTGTCCTCCAAAGACACAGTCCCTACTGTGTGGCCAGGCTCTAACTGATGTGTCCAGCAATGAGAGGCATTCTCGCCTCAAGGAAGAGAGGCAGGTGTATGCCTTCCTCACCTTGGCACAGAGGAGGCAGCTGCCCTCTAATGGATGATAGACACTGACTCAGACTTCTGCAAGAACCAACTCAAGTCTTCAGACCTGTTTAGGTCTCCAAGACCAAGTCCTGGAGGGTCAGAAAATGATGTAAAAAATTATCTTACTTCTGATGTGCATATTGCCTCCAGAGCCCTCTCCCTCTCCAGGCTTTCATGAAATGTCATTTTGGCTCCCTTACTACCTCCATCTGGTCTTAATCCCCACTCCATCCTGCCCTCACAGCGTTGTTGCAGGAACCCTCGTTGGCTAGAAAAATGCCCACTAGCATTACCCCAAGTTTCCAATTCTTCTTCATTACTCTCAGCCCTGAGCAAACTCTGAAAAGAGAACATGACCATCATTGCTTTAGTGATGACCAACCTCAGATTTGCAACCCCAGCCTGCTTTTTTTTGGTCCCTTTTCCTCTAGAGTAAGCCCATAACTTACTTCTCTCCTCGTTTTGGTATCTCTGCTTTTATCCTACAACTTCTTTAAAGTAGCATCCTCATCTGCACCTTAAGTGTCTGCTGTCATTCTCAAAGATACTCATTAAAGGCTTCCTAAAAACCCAGAAGGAGACTGGGTCCTTATGGGACCCTCCGTGAGTAACAATGCTGGCTGCCTTCAGCCATCTTTGACCCAGTTTCCTCCCCTGATTAGACCATTTGCTTCCTCAGAGCCAGTGCCCATAAGGAAAATGGTCTTCCCCAGGCCCCATCCCAGTCACTGCCTTTTGGATCAGCTGATGTAGACTCTTAGTCATAGGCCCTAAGAGCAAAGGATGAGCAAGACCTGTGAGTGGCCTTCCCTCTCTCACAGACCTGTCTAATATAAAGGAAACTATGTGGTGGTACCCAGAGTAAGAACGTAGGACGATCAGTTTAGAGAACATTTATCCCAATTTAACTTGGCTGGTAGGTTTTTTCCTCAGGCAGACCTAGCTCCCTTAAGGTCACCCAACCACTGAGCCAAAGGTCCTCCATCCAGTGACCTGACAATTTGCCCCATCTCGTCCAGGCTTATATTTGGAATACTCATCCCCACATCTTCACAGAGGTCCTGCTTTCCTAACTCTCAGGTCAGCTCACTTGTCACCCCTCAAACAAGGCTCCCCTGATCACTAAGTTTTGCACACTCTCACAGGAGACACTACCTAATTTTCTTCAGAAAATTTTTCCTGAAATTTTAGTTTTTCTAAACCAATTTTCTCCTGTGTTTGTCTGATTTCTGGAAGTCTGCCTCCCCTCCCTGGAAGGCTGCGATGGTGAGATCATGTTCTGCATCAGCCACACTCACCTCAGCTCCCCCCTTGCTGAGAACCTTGATGGATGCATGGCCAGCACTTAACATTTATGTGCTGAGTGAGTCCACCCATATCCTTCACACTCTCTCATCACAGCTTCCACGGTAGATACCCTGCTGCTCCATCCTAGAGCTCTTCAGGATAGATGCACAGGAGGCTCAGTTGCTGAGAATGTCAGCTCACAGCTGTACTTTGCACTGAGAATCACCCACAGTTTCAGGTGGCAGCTTCGCCCAAAGTTATGCCCCCTCTTCGGGGTCCCCATAGCCAATGACCTACTGATATGGAGTTACAAAGACTTGGCCCCGTTGCCTCAACTTTGGATCCTCCTGAAGGGCTGTTACAGCTCCAGAGCTCCCCGTGGCAAACCCAATATAAGTCAGGTTTTCCCTCTTCCTAATCCCGCTTTTCTGCAGAGAGCATTCCTCAGTTGCTTTCTGCATGGAACTCTCCAGCTCTGACTATTTTCAGGGAACTCAGTGTAACTCAACTCTTTCCCTTTAGCTGGACCCTCTTTTTTGCTTCTATTTTTGATCCTGTTAAGTTCCCTTTATTTGTCTTTTACTCTAGTTTTAAGATTTGGGTGATGTCTTGTACTCAGCTGGACCTGGAATCCTATTGGGTAGGACTTCCTGGTGGAAGGGACCAAACTTCCTCCACATTTTCACCTCTTAATATATAGAAATCTTATCAAAGTATATACCAGGAGAAATTCAGGGTACTCCTGCTGATTTCATCTTGCAGGAGGAGGAGATTCCTTCATGCCAGATTGAAATGTGAAGGAAGTCTGAAATGTGGAGATGTGGGGTCTTCTTCCCTCAGAGACAGCCTTTGGTGGTGGCCAGAAAGATTATAAAAAAACTGAAGAGAACACAAAATTTAATGAATTATGTACCAGTTTAAAAGCCATTAAAACTGGAGCAGCAGCAAATGTTTCTATATCAGTAGTAATATACAATTTCATATTATTTTCATAAGGTGAAGCTTATCAAAAATAATTACTTGTTTTACTCTTATGTACTTTCTAGTCCCTGGAAATACAGAAGAACAAAGCGTTATGTTTGACAGTTTAACAGCTTCTGACACACCATTATTTTGGAGAGATGGTCATTTGAAATACCAATATCTTGCTCTCAAATCTGAGATAGAATGGTTAGCCCAAGCTAATTGGAAGTAGCAACAACAACCTGGAGAAGAACATGATGTTGACATTAAATGAAAGGCATCTAATTGAATGTCAAGGCATACAGAGCAATGTCCTTTTGTTAAAACTTCCATTTCCTTTACATGGTGAAATCACACGAAGGGAAATATGCTCACCATGTGTCTGTTTTTCGGACTTTAAAATAATGGATATAAATGCTACATCAAAAGGCTCAATGTATACTAAAAAATAAAACCACAAAAATGTGACAATTGAAATAGGTATTAATCAGTTTTTACTACTTTCTTTGCCAAAACCCAATCCTTTGAAAACCTCTACTTTTACGGAGTTATAAGGTCCCAACATTTTTTTTTTTTTTTTTGGTGGTACGCGGGCCTCTCACTGCTGTGGCCTCTCCCGTTGCGGAGCACAGGCTCCGGACGCGCAGGCTCAGTGGCCATGGCTCACAGGCCCAGCTGCTCCGCGGCATGTGGGATCTTCCCGGACCGGGGCACGAACCCGCGTCCCCTGCATCGGCAGGCGGACTCCCAACCACTGCTCCAGGGAAGCCCCGGTCCCAACATTTTTGATTTTCATTCTTGATTTCTTTCACAGAACACCTCCACACACTGACACAAACTTATGATTTCTTTCACAGAACACCTCCACACACTGACACAAACTTAAACACCATATTTAATTTTATGACTGAAACTCATAGATACATCCTGCTGGGGCACTGGCTGTGTGCAAAAATTCTCTGTTGATGGAACTCACTATCTAGATTTTACATTTTAACCTAATTCTGTCACTGAAGTGAAACCAGCTCCTGGGTATTCCCGATAAAGAGCAAGACAGAAAAGTGATAGTAAAAGGTGTCAGTTTGCCACTTTTGCTCCTGTGCTTTCTAATATTCTATATGTACATTTAATTGAACCAATCTGAACTCTTGAAAGACATTCAATAACTTGGAAGAGCATCCAATCTAACACTAAATACATGTGAGCAAAGAGCAAATCATTTTTCATGATTAACATCTGTTGTCATCATCATTAAATACAAGGAGTCCAAAGCTAGGAAAATGATCTAAGTGTGTGTGTGTGTGTGTGTGTGTGTGTGTGTGTGTGTATGTAAAATACACATGTGTATATTAATTTTTTAACGTGGTGTTTTCTCAAAAGTTAATAAAATGGGATAATTGAAATATCCTCAAAGGGGCTACTGAATGTCACCTAAATAAATCCTAGTATTTAAGATGCAGGATAACAATCATTTTGGAAATGTTGAAATAACAGATTTAATGCGAAATTTTGTTATTTGACTTGACACATCATCTTCAGTTAGCCTGTCTCCAGCTGATAGCTAGTTTCAGAAACATGACAGAAAGCAAGTAACATTTATATAAGAACAGATTAGCCCGGAAGAGCTGACCTCCCTCTCATCCTTGCAGTCTGTTGACCTGTCGCACTCATTAAAAGGCTAGTGTGCTATGGGAAAATTCCCCCAGACTCTCCACTGGGAGGAGAGGTCTGTCTTCTCCTGCATGAGAGTTCATGAGGGTGAAAAGCAGACCAAACAGCTCAGTCCTCTGGTGGTTGCTAAATTCAATTTCATGGAAGTTTACCTGGGAAAATAATGCTGTTCCCTCTGCCTTTTCCCCCAGAATAGGAAGGAACAAAGTAGATAAGCTACAGGAACTTCTTCTAAAAAACAGAAGAAAAACATATGAAAACATCTGTATTGGAACTAGATCAGAGAGCTTGAAGGTTTTAGAAAGATATTCAGATAATCTTGGCATGACTTCCCTGGTTTACATAAGCCTCTGCTTTGAATCTCTTACAGAAAGAAAAGGTCTGGATGGTGGTTTAAGATAAACATGCATAAAAATAGCAGAAATTATTTAATAAATGTTCCAATGTTCATTTGCCTATAGCAACTTCACAGAAAAGTTTACAAAAAACTTAGATGGGAATGCTTATATGGAGTTCCCTTTTTATTTTATATTGCATTATGTTTTAAACCATGGGAAGGGAATAGACCACAAATGTTTGTTTCCTCAGCTTTAAGTGAGAATTTATAACATCCTGGCTAATATATAATTTTATTGTTTATCCTAGCTTTTGTTTTGTATTTAATTTGATTACTTGCAAAAATAACTAAATAAATATGTCTCTTCTCATTAAATTAAATTTTAATTACAGACCTCTGTGGAAAATATTAAAAATCTAACCAAAAGTGAACATTCTGCAAAATAAAATGGTTGTGAGGGAGATATAACAATAAAAAGGAATACATTTTATTTATAATTACATAACATTTTAGACAAAGCAACTCTGTGAGGGCTTGTTCTCTTTGGGTGAGTGGGCACTTACATGCCAATGCAAGTGTCTGGGGGCACCTTTGTGAAGTGGTGATTGGCCTGAAATATCCTGGATGGGAGGAGACCTTGGGGCCACCCTCCTACCGGGTATACCTCGCTGCTGCTTCATCCTCAAGCCTGTGTGTCCATGAAAAGAGCTTGCAGTGCATGTCATCCACCAGAAGGTGTCACTGCAGCTCTTGGATCTAAGAAGGTGTGCACCCTCCCAAGGAATAGCCGCAGTGCAGGAGTCACCAGACCCTCTGACCAGAACCCCTGAGAAGTGGCTCTCTGCATTGTATAACTCTGTAAACTCACAAGCTCCTAGAGCATGCTGCAACCAGGGCCATTTCTGTGTTCTTCAAGAGAAAAATAAAAATTAAAAGAAACCCTTTTTTAAAATTGCACATTTCATCCACAGTAGGCTCTTGATATTTGTGTTTGAATATGGAATATATCATATTTATGCAGCACTTTCCATTTGCGTTCTTTAAATGTTCATCCAGCATCTCAATTATCACAAATCCTGTGCTCCGACACTTCTTTTCTTTTCTGGATCTCAGCGGAATCCAGCAGGCATAAAGGGCTTCAGGCAGACCTGTTAGCTCAGGGCTCGACTTTTCACTGGGGAGGCACATTGAGGGTGTGTCACTTAGGACTTACTGTTTGTTTTGCTACCCAGGGTAGCTCTTCTCTCCACTCTTCCTTTTCCATCTTCATTCAGTTTAACATTTCCTAGAGCTGGGAAGGAGATCCTCTCCAATAGAGCAGCTCCCAGAAATGATTTAGAATGAATCTACACCACTCATCTGCAATCAACCTGAAACCCAAGGTGCTGAAGGGCAAAGCTTTTCTCATGAAATATCATTTTTACTTGTAAGAACAACTGGCAGAAAAATGGTGATTATTTTCAGACTTGGGTGTTTGGTACACATTTTCTCGAAAATGATTGAAGGGAGCCTGTCACTTCTAGAAAAACAATTGACAATATTTGTTGCCAGTACTAAAATTTGAGATTTCAAAGTGGACATTTGAATTTTGGAAAACTTGTATCCACCATCATGAGCCTGACAGCTTCCCAATACTTAAACTACAATTCTAATGAGATTGGTGAGAATATTAACACAAGTGATCTGTGTGATATTGTGTCAACATTTGGATGATCTGCATAACTCTGTGAACCAATATTTCCCAAAGGACCAATGCATGATGTACAAAATCACACATGGGTAAAATGTATATTCCAAGTACAATATAGGACTTCTGACTGCAAGGGTAATTTTTACATTGGAGAATATCTCTGTGGAATTCCTTTGAAGTCTAGAAAACTGGATAAATGTTCCAGTCTTGAGGATAATTTACTTTTTATAACCTTATGAAAATTTCAAATGTACAAAAATGTTGACAATATTCTATAATGAATACCCATATATCCATCAAGATTCTACAATTAACATAGCCCTATACTTGCTTTCACACCTGTATAGATCAAATAAATCCATGTGTTTATAAGGGCTCTGCTGTGCTCTAACTGCATTTCTCAGTTAGGAATTTCCTATATTAGGAAATTCCTTCCATCTCAGTGAATATAAATCCTCAGTATCATGTTCAAACTGTGCAGCCTGTTCTTATATGGACATAATGGAATTTATCTCAGTTATTGAATATTGGGGTTGATTAGACCCTACTTATTTGAGAAAAGTGGAAATGACATGTTTTTCTATAACAATGATCCTTACTTCCTTTGATAAAGTCCAAGAATTAGTATTCTTCAGTGAATGAACATACACTATTCCAGGGCTTATTGTGTGTATTGTGGTAAGTTATGTCAATATGATTTTTGCTTTGCAAGTTGAGTCCATACACAGATGTTGAAGAAAAGGTAGAGTTTAGATCGAAGACAAGAAGGAGTGAGGGAGCACTCCTTTCAGATATCCTGCCTCATAGTAGGTCCTCAATAAATAGCAAAGAAATGAATAACTAAATGATGAAGCACAGTGGGAACAGATTTATTTCTGGAGTCTCTGACTGGAAGAATGAGAATCACAGATAGAGCTGCCGAGAGGTCAAGTTTGGTTGCACATTGGGACTTCCCTCCCCCCCCCCACTCCTCCCACCTAAGTCTTCCCCACTCTCCAGCTAAGGACATCTTTTACAAATTGTCACAGAAATCAAAAATGAAATATAATTTATTATATAACTGTAAAATTCATTATGGATAATACCGTTTATAAATCACCGAAATTCTTTTTTAAAAATACTAACAGCTTTATCAAGCTATAAGTCACATAACATAAAGATTATCCTTTAAGAATGGACAATTCAGTGGTTTTTAGTATATTCACAAATTGATTACCAATGCGTTGGTTATCAATATCTAATTCTAGATCATTTTTATCACTCCAATAAGAAACCCTTTCTATGCCTTTTAGCTATCACGCATCATTCCTCCCTACCCCCCAGCCCCTGGCATCCACTAAGATATTTTTTGTCTCCATGGATTTGTCTATTCTAGGTAATTCATATAAGTGGAATCATACAAATATTTGTCTTTTTGTTTCTAGTTTCTTTCACTAAGTAAAATGTTTTCAAGTTTCATCCATATTGTATCGATAGCATACCTCCGGTATTCCATTTCTTTTTATTGCTGAATAATATTCCATTGTGTGGATATTCCATTGTGTGGATATATCACATCTTTTTTCATCCATTCATCAGTTGGTGAACATGTGGGTTTTTTTCACTTTTTGTATACTATGGATAATGCTGCTATGAGCATTCATGTGTAAGTTTTTGTGTGAACATATATTTTCATTTCTCTTGGATATATACCTAGGAATGGAAATGATGAATCATATGGTGACTGTATGTTTAGCTGTTTGAGGAACTGCCAAACTGTTTTACAAAGGAGATGCACCATTTTACTGTCTCGTCAGCAATGTACAAGGGTTCTAATTTCTCTATATCATTGTCAACAGTTGTTATGATACCTTTTGTGATAGAGCCACCCTGGTGGGTATGAGGTAATATCTCATTGTGGTTTTGATTTGCAGTTCACTAATGATATTAAGTATGTTTTCCTATACTGATTGGCTATTCGTATATCTTCTGTGGAGAAATGTCTATTCTGGTCCTTTGCTCATCTTTAATTGACCAATTAGTCTTTTAATTGTTGAGTTGTACACATACATGTTCCTGTTCTCATGGTCTGTTCCTTTATACACAGGAGACAGACACCTCACCAGGTTAGAGACTGACGTTCACTAAGTAGCTCCCATCTGGGGGCAGACTTTGAGACACAAAGAGAGTAGGAGACAAATATGTTACAACTCACAGTGGACACTAATGGAGACAGATCTTTCCCTGTTGAAGATGGAACCCTGAACACTCTGAGTTTTTCTGGCACAGCACAATAGAGTCCTGTTTTTCTCTCAGAATTATCAACAGTGCTCTTTCCCTCCCCAAACTGTTCCCATTAGAACAAATCACATAACATACAAGTCTTGGGTATGAACAGAGCTATCAGTCAGCAAAAGCCCATTTAAAAAGCTCAGTAATGTGGGTTGTGCATCACTTGAGCTGCATGCAAGACACGTGGTACTGAAAATAGCAGGTGCAGCCACTGACTTCTGGGAGTTTTTACCTAGTCAAAGTCTTCCATAACACCATGGGAGATATTGATATTGTGGGAATGGAATCATGCTTAATTTTTTGTGTGTGATTCAATATTTTTATAGACTGCACTCCACTTAAAGTTGTTACAAAATAGTGGCTATATTTCCCTGTGCTGCACAATATAGTATAACCTTGCTATGTATCTATTTCATGCACAGTAGTTTGTCCCTCTTACTCCCCTTCCCCTGTATGGCCCCTCTCCCCATCACTCTCCCCACTGGTAACCACTAGTTTGTTCTCTCTGTGAGTCTGCTTCTATTTTGTTATATTCATTCATTTGTTTTATTTCTTTAGATTCCACATATAAGTGATAATACAGAGTATTTGTCTTTCTCTGTCTGACTTCACTAAGCATAATACTCTCTAGGTCCATGCACGTTCTTGTAAATGGCATTATTTCATTCTTTTTTGTAGCTGAGTAACAATGGAATCATGTTTTTTTTTTTTTTTTTTTTTTTTTTTTTTTGTGGTATGCGGGCCTCTCACTGCTGTGGCCTCTCCCGTTGCGGAGCACAGGCTCCAGACATGCAGGCTCAGCGGCCATGGCTTACGGGCCCAGCTGCTCCGCGGCATGTGGGATCTTCCCGGACTGGGGCATGAACCCACGTCCCCTGCATCGGCAGGCGGACTCCCAATCACTGCACCACCAGGGAAGCCCTGGAATCATGTTTTAAATGCATGTGAGACAGTCACCCATGTAATGGAACTCTGCAGTGAACTTTAACTAAATGTGAAGTTTCTACAGTAGATTCTCTGGTGGGGCATACTGCTACCATAAGCCACAAAATATGAGAAAGTACATCAGCATTCCTGAAAGTGTCCTCCTGGCGCTTCCCCGTGCAGCTAACATCCCTTCCTTCCTCGGGCCTTTGACGAGAGCTGGGCTGTCAGGAACCCCATCCACACACAGGCAGCACCACCCATCGTTAGACAGTTCTTATCAGGGGTGGGAGGTGTCATCGTGGTTCCACCGTATTGTGAGGTGTGGCCCAAGACACAATCATTAATCGCAGCCAAAATACTGGAGAAAGATATGCTACTGTTAATTAGAAAAAATTCAAGGTCATGGTGATGGTGGCCCTCCACTGAGGTCTATCCTGCTTTTCTGGGAACAATGCCAGCAGGGACTTGTAGGATGCCTGGGGTGAATAAACTGCAAATGATAACTGGCACCTGCTGTCAGTTTTGTTGTCGCTAGGAGCTAGGCTCACCATTCTACACAAGCTACCTAATTTATCCTCCTGTTATTACCGTAATTTTTCAGACTATGAAACTAAAACTTAGAAATACACAGTAATTGTCCTACGTCATCCAGATTAACAGTGCAGACTTGGATTTGAGCCAAAATGATCTGACTGCAGAGCTAGCCAGCTACCTCACTTACCATTTCTTCCTTCTTTCAAAAGTACTTTGAGCCTTTCCAAGTGCCAGGCACTGACCTAGGGCCTAGAGGTGCAGGAGGAGATACAACAAACTCCTGTGCTCACGGAGCTCACCGAGGTGGGAGAGGCAGTGGACACAGAAACAAGGACACACACATGGTGTCTCAGAGAAAATGAAGAAGAATTTGAGAGTGTGACCTTGTTCTGTTATACACGGGGGAATCTGGGAAGGCTCCTTGAATGCGGTGAGCTTTCATACCAAGACCTGGAGAAAGTGAGAAGAAAGTATGCACATGTGTGTGGGCAGAGGCTTCTGCTCTGAGAGACGAGCTGACACAGGGCTCTGAGGCAGGTGTGCCCAGTGTGTGCAGGACATAGGTGTCTGGTATGGCTGAGCCCCTGGGGGAGCCAGCAGAGTGGCTGGGTGGGAGGTGGAGGACCTGGGAGCATGGGGAGGATTTGGCCCTTATTCTGAGTGAGGGAGACAGCGATTGCTTGGACACAGCTGACCCTTGTGGCTGCTCTGATGAGATGGAGTGTCAGTGCCCAGGTGGTGGCAAGAAGCATCTGCCAGCATCCACAGAGAGACTACCACTGAGCTGGGTGGAAGCTGAGAGTGGATGTAGACACTTGGAGGATGCAGCAGCTGGGTAACAGGGCAAGAGAGAAGTCAAGGACAACTCTGAGGTCTTCAAAGACAGAGTTTTAATTTAATAAATAGGGAAAAGAACTGAAAGGGACACATTGGGTGTGGTTTGTATATGTTACATTGAGATACCTGAGGGACACCCAACCAGCAGAACACCCACCCCCTTTCAATTCCTCTTTGTCAACAATAGCAAAATTAAACAAGATAATACAGATATCAGTTACTTAGTGATCATGTGTGGGGCCCTTCCTGGGTGTGTTACAGAAGAGGTTTCCTTTATTTCATCCCCATGAACGTGTGGGTGAGTTGTTGCTATCCCCATGACTTCTGTTGGGCATGGTACTCCCCCTGCTTCCATGTCAAGCCTGGGGCAGCAGGGAGGCACAGAGATTTTGCCTGGCCTTGACTCTCAAGCTCAACTATAAGGATTAAGGGTTGAAACCCGACCCTGATGTGTGGCCTTTGGCCTTGAGCAAGTCACCCTCATCACCTGCTTCCCCGTTGGCCACATGGGACGGCATGAGCTCTTGCCTCAGGTCAGTGAAAATAACGTTGGACAGTTCCTGGCCCACAGTGTGCTGTCACTTGTATTCTCATTCTTAGAATTGTATGTACGACAATTTTTAGTCTTAATTTGAAGAATATCAGTCTGCTCAATTTGTCTTGGATTTATGTCTTGTGGGATTCCCTGGGTCATTTTTTCTAGTTTCAGAAAATGTACAAGAGAAATTGGTGCCTTCTGCTTTGAAGTGTACGAGACCAACCACACTCATCCCTGGTCCTCTCCTCTCACTATTTGGATTGATTTAGAAGGTGAGAGGTGACAGCGATATGGAGATTAAATGACTGAGTGGTTTGGCAGAGTCCCTACATGCCATAGAGTCTTAAAAGGATCTAAGATGACAGAAAAAGCAAAAAAAAAAAAAAAAAAAAAAGAAACACTCACAAGGAAGGGTACCTGGCTTGTTTAGACCTATGAATTTCAGCTGCAGAGAAATGTGCAGACAGGTCTTGTGGAAACCCGCTGGGCTCCTGTGTCTTCTCTCTTACTACTCACAACAGCCCAGCCCAGTTTTTCTGCCAGCTCTAAAGCTCATTTTCTCTACCAACAGGGCTTCTGGAGCTTTCTCACTGGGCTTTCATCCCTCTGCTAGCTGGTCACCCCTAGTCTGTCCCCAGTTCTGGCCCTAGTGGTCTGATACCCTGAGCTGACCCAGGCCCCCCCACCAAGCTCCCTGGACACATGGAGCAACGGGGTTTCTATGTTCACCTTGGAAGCAATGGCCACCTCCATCTTCTCCTGAGCTTACCTGCTCTACCTGCAGCTACACTGCAATCGCCCCAAGACAGGATCATGTTTTACGTATCTTCATGTCAATCTATATTTAATATTTCTATTTTTATTTATCAATCACTTATCAGTTTTCAAAAGAGACAACTGCAGGTTGTTGAATTGATTTTGGACTTTACCTGTTGTAATTCCTCCCAACTTTCTGTAGTGACAAGACCAGTAGACTAGAAGTCAGAAGCCATGGTTTCCCATCTTGTATCCACCACAGGCCAACTGTGTGCCTGTCAGAAGCACAGGTAATCTCTCTGGGCCTTGGTTCCTCATGAATGGAATGAAAGTCTCAGATGAGATTATCTGTTAAGATACCTTCAAGCTGGAAAATTTTCTTTTTTTTTTTTAGCCGTACACGGGCCTCCTACTGCTGTGGCCTCCCCCGTTGCTGAGCACAGGCTCTGGACGCGCAGGCCCGGCAGCCACGGCTCACAGGCCCAGCCGCTCCGCGGCACCTGGGATACCCCCAGACCGGGTCACGAACCCGTGTCTCCTGCATCACAGGCGGACTCTCAACCACTGCGTCACCAGGGAAGCCCCAAGCTGGAAACTTTTAAATGCCTCCAGGATTTCTGGAGAGAAATCCTGAAGGCTAGAATAACGGCTGGGAATGTGACTCGGAGAGAAGAAACAACTTGTGACTAGAGTGGTGATATCTCCAAATAGAGTTTATTGTGTGTACAAAGGGGAAAATTGCAAGTCCAACACACTAACCCTCTGGCTATTGCTTAAGTTGTCAAAATTAAGTACTGAAGGGAAATGATTTTTGTTAGTGTCACTAAAAGTAAAAAAAAGTGCAGTAAAGGATGCAGTCAGGTATGAACAAAAGAATAAACATGGTCTGCAAGTCTATAGGGAGTCTGAAATTGTATTTCTAGGAGAAAGAATGCAGCTCAACCTTTCCATTAAAATTCTTGTTACCCCAAAGCACAAAGTTCTAAAGGTCTCTCTGTTCTCCTCTAATAACCTGATAAACTGTTGGCTGTGGAAAACTTTTCACAAGGCTCAGAAAGTGGGAAAGATTTCGTTATTCCAGTCAAATGGTAAAGAAATACCCTTAGAAGGGCTGCAAGGAGAGAAAAACAGACCCAGTGTTTGGTCGACGTGTTCCAAAGCTGGAAGATTTCAAAGGTTAACCTCGACAATTTTGTGATGTCCTAGTGGGAGTGGAAGGTGAGGACACAATCCTTTGTCATTTCTACTGCTCCCTTTGAGTTAAATAAATTCTCCTTAGATGTTATACTTAATAGAAGTATGTCTCTTCTGAAGAAGTGACAGAGCACTCTTCTGAGAGAGTTACCACAGACAAAACTATGCTTTGTTCTCTGGCTATTAGAAAATTCGCCCTGCAAATAATAATTATACAAATAATTATATAATATATATTATAAATAATATATATTATATATATAAATAATATATAAAAATATATTTAATATAAATAAATATATATTAAAAATATAATATATAAATAAAATTATAATTATATATATTTATATATATAAATATATAATATATATATTTTATTTATAAATATAATTATAACAACCAAGAAAGCTAGAGTATTTGAGGGGTTCTCCTCTAATGGCTCCAATTTCACTTAAAATTCATATTTTCACATATATTACATATATGTATGTGTATGTGTATATATATAATGTATATATGCACATATATATAAAATTTGGTGTTTAGTAACCTATGGCATCATTATCCAGGCACACAAATGTCAAATGCTAGAGTCATTTCTGATTCCGCCCTTTCCCTGACTGCACACCCCAAATCTTAGGCATCCTTGTCAGTTCTGGCACAGTCTGCCCCTTCCCACCTCATAACTCTGTATCCCATCCCTCTCTCTTCAGCTCTCCCTGCATTCTGCTACACATTGATCTTTCTCAAACACATGGATGACCCTGTCATTTGTTTAATTCAAAAGCTCTTAACATTCAGAAAACAGTTCAGGACTTCCCTGGTAGTGCAGTGGCTAAGAATCCACCTGCTAATGCAGGGGACACGGGTTCAAGCCTTAGTCTGGGAAGATCCCACATGCCACAGAGCAACTAATCCCGTGCATCACAACTACTGAGCCCGTGCTCTAGAGCCCACGAGCCACAACTACTGAGCCCACATGCCATAACTACTGAAGCCCATGCGCCTAGAGCCCCTGTTCCACAACAAGAGAGGCCACCGCAATGGGAAGCCCACACATCGCAACGAAGTTGCGGCCCCTGCTCGCTGCAACTAAAGAAAGCCTGCGTGCAGCAATGAAGCCCCAATGCAGCCAAAAATAAATAAATAAATAAATAAACAAGTTTATTTAAGAAAAAAGGAAAAGAAACGAGTTCAGCTCTCTCAGGCTGACGTTCCATTCCAGGCATCTGTCCCTCTTTTTCACGGAACATTGTTTATGAATCCCTGGGCCTGACCACCACTTTTTCTGTTCCCCAAACTTCTCCTACCACAATTGTTTGTTAAATACTAACTTTAATAGCTTAAAATGATAACTCTTCCCTGATTTCCTATGGAGGAGTAACTTCCCCACCTCTGCTACCATGAAATGTCAGAGGAAATTTTATTTCCCTTATTACTGTTTGCATTATTATGAATTAGTATCAGTATATTATCTGCACATAATAGTTAGAGAGAGGCAAAGCACAGTGGTTAAGAGCATGAGGTCTGGTGCTTATTTTAGAATCTTGAGTCATGTGACTTGCAAGTTACTTAAGCATTTTGGGCCTCAGTGTCCTTATCTGAAAAATGAGGAGAACAATGGTATGTATAACATTGGGTTTTCTTAGGGGTTTAATTAATTAATTAATATATGAATGTGGCCGTCAAAGCAGTATCTCATATACAGTAGGTGCTCAGTAAATGCTAGCTACCATTTATACCTCCTGGTTAGATACATAACTCTCTCAACATCCTTGAAGACAAGGACCAAGAATACTGAATGCTTCAAGGCAGCAGCATTGAGATTCTCACTGGTTCCAATAATAAATGGATCATATGACATTTATTTAGCTTTACAATCTTTCATTTCAAATTTCAAGGACATCTACCTTTAAAAATTCCTGTTAACCACTAACTGTAACTGAAATAGCATATGAAGGGATTTCCAGATTCAGCTCCAACATGAAAAGAGCTTGGAAGTTGTCACATCCATCTTTACCATGAGAAAAGCCTGGACTAACTGAAAGTCACTGACTAGTCTTGGACCCACTGGAGAACTGAGGTCTCAGGGCAATCACCACCCAGAAATCTACAGAGACAAGGAAACATGGAGAGTCAAGGTGGAGACTGTTTATCTGGGGAGAAGTTGCTGAAGCCCAAAACTGGCAGAAACACTTAAATAATAATTTTGGTTATTGCTGAAGGCTGTGTGAGCTAATATGAGACTGAAAAACTTGGGAGGCAACTACCTCAGGGGGCCTCCAACACTTTCATGGGCTTTACCTCCATGAGTCCTGTTATTGTGTGTACAAAGGGGAAAAGGCTGTCAAAGTGAAGATCCAAAAATTCCCTTTTTTTCTCTGGCAGGGGAAGACTAATCATTGTGAAATACACACTAGCATTTGCCATAACATGTACTCTAGAGGGGAAAAGACTTTACCAGAGCCTTATCCCATATGAGAGAAAGGCATCCTTGCACTCCATCCCTCTAGTCTTCCTGTCTCACCTCAGGGAGTAAGACAGAGTCAACAGGGACTAGCACTTCAGTGAAATATAGATTGTGAGCTTGGCAGCTGGGCAGGGAGTAGGAGTTAGAGGAAAACCTATTCCACTGGAGAAATACTTGGGAAGTCACAGCCCAGAAACACAGACCCACATACAGACTGAGGTATAATCATAAGATTATAGAAAGCTCCCCATCCCCAACACCTCACTCCAAACCAACAGGGCTCCAGTATAAGAACAGTGGATTATAGCCAAAGAGCTACAAGACCCAAACCCTCTCTGAGGAGGCATACTCAGGAAGCCCAAATCAGAAAAGAGAAGCAAATGCAAGGCCACTGGAGGAATTTTTAGCCTCTAGAACCTACAGCTGCAGCAAACATGACACACTGCCCAACTCCAAGCCAGATTAACATAAAGTCTCATTCTAAAAGAGTATTTAACAAGAACCTATTAACCAATACAACTGGATTTCAACAGAAAGCATAAAGCATGTCAAAAGGCAACAAACAAATACAAATCCATTTGGAGAGGCAAAGTCCTCAAAAGAACCATACTCACAGATAACACAGATGTTGGAATTATCACACAAGAACTTTAAAATGACTATGATTAATATGTTCATGGTTCTAATGGAAAAAGTGCCACTTTACCCCAATTAACTTCCTTGTTCTCAGGCCAGCTCTGTCTGAAATTAAATAGCTATTCTGTCCTTTGATTAGTGTTAGTATATCTTTCTTCATTCCTTTGATATTAACTTGTGTAAGTCTTTATATTTAGTGGGTTTCTCATAGATGACATATGGGTCGTTTTTACTCCATGCTGACATGTAGAGGGGTTAATTCCACAAGAAGATGAAGCAATCCTAGATCTGTATGTATCTAACAAACAACATCAAAATATATGAGGAAAGACTAAAAGAACTGAAAAATAGATCCACTATTATAGTTAGAGACCTCAACACTCCTTTCTCAGTAAATACAGAAATTTACTTAGCTATTAATGGCAGATATAAGAACCAAAATCTAAATAAAAAACGTTTTATCAATTGGTAATTTCTCAATTTATCAATAAACCTATGATCAAAGAAAGCACCAGTTTGGGGCTTGAAATTTCCTAATAAATGTTTACAGAATTTGATATAGTGTTCAAAATATAAATGATATTGTCTTTCAAAGGTCAACAATATTTAATTCAACTAAATTGAGAAACTGTTTCAGATACTCAATTCTGTCCTATATTAACTTTTCACTATGGGGCTTCTTTATCAAAACTTCTTTAGAAAGACTAGCAATGGAATGAGAGCTGTAAGAGAAACACTAAATAGCAAAGCACATCTGTATTGATGTTCAAGGTCTGCATCAGACTTATAAGAATTAAAAGCAAAGCACCATTTCACATTAAGGCATTAAGAAGACTAAGGAAATCCCTCATCTAAACCAGGCCTGAGAGTCAGCCCCCATGGCTCCATTACCCCAAGCACACTAACACAAAGATATGCATTATGTCAGAACAAGCCTAACAGGTGGAGAACAGAGTGATGTTTCCAGTGCCCTCAGAACAGATCACATGTTTACAGGTGATGATCTAAAATCCCAGCACGCTAAGTTCAAGGGAAATATACCACTTGATGTAAGCTATGTGCCAAACAAAGAACCCTGAAAAGAGGTACTTCCCATTCTCCACAACTATTTTCCTAATTCAAGTTCAAAAAATATGCATTGTCCTCAAAGCCACAACCTCTGCCTGGCTGGCATGGCTCCAATAAAGGGGATGAAATATATAATCTGATTTTCTCCAGCTCTTAGTCATCCAAAGAGAGGAAATGTATCTAAAAGTACAGAATGCAAGTCACCTGGCACATTTAAACATTACCCTAGTCGGCTTTCATGTTTCCACAAAGAATAACTGGATTGTTTTGGCTCTGTTCCCAGATACTGAAAATTAATTAAGAATGTACCACAACTTTCCTTCCTTCCTTCCTTCCTTCCTTCCTTCCTTCCTTCCTTCCTTCCTTCCTTCCTTCCTCCTTCCCTCCCTCCATCCCTCCCTCTTTCTCCAGCCTCTGATGAGGTGCCACACACCTGCTCCAACAAGCTCCCATTGTAAATCTTGGGAAGAGGCACTGCTTCCACTTTTCTTCTTCATTGGAGACTCTCCCTCGGCTCTTGGTTGTTTGTTTACAGACTTTATTTTTTGTACCAGTTTTAACTTCACAGCAAAGTTGAGCAGAAATTACAGAGATTTCCCATGCCTCTTTTTCTCTGATGGTGTGACTTTGTTGATGGACAAAGTTCTTGAATAGGAACAGCATATGTTCTCATTAATGAACTAATCACCTACTTAGTCAAATGGCATCCCCCAAATGAGGAATTACATGGGCTGCATCATCTTGAGCTGTTAACACACATGGTTTGTCTTGGGCAGTCACCTACACAGAATAAAGATCTATTAAGAACCTAATGTGAACAGGTGTGAATAGCTCACAGAAGACATGCTCCCTAACCTACAAAAATCAACAAAACCAAACTTTTTTGAAAATATCGACTAAGTGTACAGAAAGAGCACTTTATAACCAAAATGCATTGATAGACTTTCTTTCCAGTTACATTATGGCAGGAGAAATTATTTGGTTTACAGATTTCTTACTTTCATCTTTTCATGCTGTTAAAGCCATAATAAAGCACATATCCCAGACACTTCTGGTTTCATCACTGAAGACGATGATTTCCCTAATTAAACAGGTACATCAGTAGACAAGTGGGATGAAGCACAGGCATCTTCTCCTAAATATTGGAAAAGCTAAGCTCTCAGACGCCATTTCTCCCTCCTTTTTCATATCAGATAAGCCAGTTACACCAAGCAATACTGCTGTTGGGCAGCTGAGAGGGATAGGGGAGCTCAAAGGGGAAAAGAGATAACTTTTACAGTAGACAAGCAGGGTCTTCAAAATACTTTTGGTAGAAATTCTATGTTCACAGACAATTATTTGTGGTTTATCTGTATTCTGTGGTTGCTTGTTGAGTGTACCCACCTAGGCATTGCTCAGATAGTCCTGGAATGGTTCCCACTCTCTTGCTGAGATGTGCTCTAACCCCTGAACAGAGTGGGGAACAACGTGAGAGCCCAGATGACAGGCCAGAAGCAGATGAGTCAGGAGAGTTGTTCTATGTCCAAGGCTTACCTGATTCAGGCAGAAGCCTCTGAATCAGGATCCAGGAGGCAGTCTCCCCTCTCTTGCTTGGTTCACTTAGTGGAAAAAGCAAAGCACTGGGGAGAGATGCTCCAAGAATTCCTAGCATCATTTACTAAGCTGACTATGAATATGTCCACAATGCTTTGATAAAGAATGTGCCAGTTTCTCCCCTGAAAGATGCATGCTTTCCTTAGGAAGCCCCTGAGAATTTTAATTTCCATATTCCTTTTGGGGGAGGGAAGCAGTAGCTCTGTCATGTCTTGTATGCAGGTCCATGTTTTTCAATCATTGATCGAGGAGACAGTGGTCAGAATACAGATGGAAGTGAAAGATAAAAACATTTCTAGAATGCCATACAGGGGTTCATTTGCCTTGACATTGTGTTTCTTTAGCTAATAACAGCTCATATAAAGCCTGGTGTGGTAGAGAAGACCCTGGACTTGGAGAAGCAAGAGTGCATCAGTTGTGTGATCTTGCACTGCAATCTTTCTCCAAGACTCAGTTTTCTTATCTGTGAAAGGGGGATGGCAGATGGGAATGGAGGGCAGAATGTGCTACATTTCACATTGACAGGAAACACAATCATAAAAGAGAGATTGTCACTGTTCTCTGGCCACTCTTGGTGCTAGGGAATGGCGTCAGCTAGAGAGAAAATCCGATGTGTCCTTGGGACTGCTATAACTATGTGGGGGCAGGGCCAACATACGCTGACACAAAGATTTGCTACCTGGCATCTATTCCACTTCCAAATTAATTATGTTGGGAAAAAGGAGCATTGCCTTTTAAAACTCTGAAAATCAGCCAACTATCTCAGACATTCTAGTATCACTGTAATAGCAGTGACAGTTCCCTAACAATTTCTCTAGCTCAAGTACAGTTACAGCTGGCACAGGTGTCAAAGATAAAGAGCATAAACGTGAGAGAGGACCTTCAAGATGGCGGAGGAGTAAGAAGTGGAAATCACCTTCCTCACCATAAATACATCAAATATATGTATACACGTGGAACAACTCCTACAGAACACCTACTGAATGTTGGCAGAAGACCTCAGACTTCCCAAAAGGCAAGAAACTCCCCAGGTACCTGCGTAGGGCAAAAGAAAAAAGAAAACACAGAGACAAAAGAATAGAGATGGGAACTGCACCTCTGGGAGGGAGCTGTGAAGGAGGAAAAGTTTCCACACACTAGGAAGCCACTTCACTAGAGGAGACAGGGGTGGGTGGCAGGGGAAGCTTTGGCGTGATGGAGGGGAATGCAGCAACAGGGGTGAAGAGGGCAAAGCAGAGAGATTCCCACACAGAGGATCAGTGCCAACCAGCACTCACCAGCCTGAGAGACTTGTCTGCTCCCCTGCCTGGGTGGGTGGGCACTGGGAGCTGAGGTGTGGGCTTTGGAGCTCAAATCCCAGGGAGAGGCCTGGGGTTGGCTACGTGAGCACAACCTGAAGGGGGCTAGTGTGCCACAGCTAGCCAGGAGGGAGTCCGGGAAAAAGTCTGGAACTGCCTAAGAGGCAAGAGACCATCGTTTCAGGGTGTGCGAGGAGAGGAGATTCAGAGCACCACCTAAACGAGCTCCAGAGACAGGCACAAGTTGTGGCTATCAGTGCAGACACCAGAGACGGGCATGAAATACTAAGGCTACTGCTGCAGCCACCAAGAAGCCTGTGTGCAAGCACAGGTCACTATACACACCTACCCTCCCAGGAGCCTGTTCAGCCTGCCACTGCCAGGGTCCGTGATCCAGGGACATCTTCCCCAGAAAAACACACGGCACACCTCAGGCTGTAGCAACATCACGCTGGTCTCTGCCAGCACAGGTTCACCCTGCGTTCTCTACCCCTCCCTCCCCACAGCCTGAGTGAGCCAGAGCCCCGATCAGCCACTCCTTTAACTCCCTCTTGTCTGGGTGAAGAGTGGATGCCAGAGGGCAACCTACACACACAGGCAGAGCTGAATCCAAAGCTGAACCCCAGGATCTGTGTGAACAAAGAAGAGAAAGAGAAATTTCTCCATGTGGCCTCAGGATCACTGGATTAAATCTCCACAATGAACTTGATGTACCCTGCATCTGTGGAATACCTGAATAGACAATGAATCATCCCAAAATTAAGGTGGTGGTCTTTGGAAGCAACTGTAGACTTAGGGTTTGCTGTATGTGACTGAATAGTTTCTGATTTTTATGTGTATCCTAGTATAGTTTTTAGCGCTAGTTGTCATTGGTGGATTTGTTTATTGGTTTGGTTGCTCTCTTCTATTGTTTTTATTAATTTTTTAATATTTTGATTTTAATAATATTTTTAATTTTATTAATTTTTAATTTTATTATATGTTATTTTTTGCTTTCTTTTTTTTTCTCCTTTTCTCTGAGCTGTGTGGCTGACAGGGTCTTGGTGCTCCAGCCTGGTGTCAGGACTGAACATGTGAGGTGGCAGAGCTGAGTTCAAGACATGGGACCACCAGAGGACTCCTGGACACAAGTAATATCAATCAGCGAAAGATCTCCCAGAGACCTATGTCTCAGTGCTAAGACCCAGCTCCAATCAATGACCAGCAAGCTCTAGTGCTGGACATCCTATGCCAAACAACTAGCAAGACAGGGACACAACACCTCCCATTAGCAGAGAGGCTGCCTAAAATCATAATAAGGTCACAGATACCCCAAAACACACCACTGGACGTGGTCCTGTCCCTCAGAAAAACATGATCCAGTCTCATTGACTAGAACACTGACACCAGTCCCTTCACCAGGAAGCCTACATAATGCACAAAGGCAACCTTACCCAATGGGAGCAGACACCAAAAACAACAGGAACTATGAACCAGCAGCCTGTGAAAAGGAGACACCAAACACAGCAAGTTAAGCAAATTGAGAAGACAGAGAAAGATGCAGTAAATGAAGGGGCAAAGTAAAAACCCACCAGACCAAAAAAATGAAGAGGAAATAGGCAGTCTACCTGAAAAAGACGTCAGAGTAACCATGATCCCAAATCTTGGAAATAGAATGGAGAAAATACAAGAAACATTTAACAAGGACGTGGAAGAACTAAAGAGCAAACAAACAATGATGAACAACACAATAAATGAAATTAAAAATTCTCAAGAAGGAATCAATAGAAGAATAATGGAGGCAGAACAGATAAGTGACGTGGAAGATAAAATAGTGGAAATAACTACCACAGAGCAGAATAAAGAAAAAAAAAAAAAGAAGGGAGGACAGTCTCAGAGACATCTTGGACAATATTAAATGCACCAACATTTGAATTATAGGTGTCTGAGAAGAAGAAGAGAAAACGAAAGGGTCTGAGAAAATATTTGAAGAGATTATAGTTGAAAATTTCCCTAACATGGGAAAGGAAATAGTCAAGTCAAATCCCATACAAGATAGTCAAGTCAAATCCCATACAGGATAAATCCAAGGAGAAACACACCAAAACACATATTAATCAAACTATCAAAAATTAAATACAAAGAAAAAATATTGTAAGCAGCAAGGGTTAGGCAAAAAATAGCATACAAGGGAATCCCCATAAAGTTAACAGCTGATCTTTCAGCAGAAATTCTGCAAGCCAGAAGGGAGTGGTAGGATATATTTAAATTGATGAAAGGGAAAAAGCTACAGCCAAGATTACTTTACCCAGAAAGGATCTCATTTAGATTTGATGGAGAAATTAAAACCTTTACAGACAAGCAAAAGCTGAGAGAGTTCAGCATCACCAAACCAGCTTTATAACAAATGCTAAAGGATCATCTCAAGGCAAGAAACACAAGGGAAGGAAAAGAAGTATATTAACAAGCCCAAAACAATTAAGAAAATGGGAATAGGAACATACATATCGATAATTACCTTAAATGTAAATGGATTAAATGCTCCCACCAAAAGACACAGACTGGCTGAATGCATACAAAAACAAGACCCATATATATGCTGTCTACAAGAGACCCACTTCAGACCTAGAGACACATACAGACTGAAAGTGAGGGTATGGAAAAAGATATTCCATGCAAATGGAAATCAAAAGAAAGCTGGAGTAGAAATTCTCAGACCAGGCAAAATAGACTTTAAAATAAAGACTATTAAAGAGACAAAGAACGACACTACATAACGATCAAGGGATCAATCCAAGAAGAAGATGAACAATTGTAAATATTTTTGCATGAAACATAGAAGCACATCAATACATAAGGCAAATGCTAACAACCATAAAAGGGGAAATCAACAGTAACACAATCATAGTAGGGGACTTTAACACCCCACTTTCACCAATGGACAGATCATCCAAAATGAAAATAAATAAGGAAACACAAGTTTTAAATGATACATTTAACAAGAGGGACTTAATTGATATTTATAGAATATTCCATCCAAAAACAACAGAATACACTTTCTTCTCATGGAACATTCTCCAGGATAAATCATATCTTGGGTCACAAATAAGGCTTTGGTAAATTTAAGAAAATTGAAATTGTATCAAGTATCTTTTCTGACCACAATGCTATGAGACTACATATTAATTACAGGAAAAAAATGTAAAAATTACAAACACATGGAGGGTAAACAACACACTACTAAATGACCAAGAGATCACTGAAGAAATCAATGAAGAAATCAAAAAATACCAAAAACAAATGACAATGCAAGCACAATGTCCCAAAACTGCAGCAAAAGCAGTTCTAAGAGGGAAGTTTATAGCAATACAATCCTACCTCAAGAAACAAGAAAAACCTCAAATAAACAACCTAACCTTACACCTAAAGCAATTAGACAAAGAAGAACAAAAAACCCTTAAATTTAGCAGAAGGAAAGAAATCATGAAGAGCAGAAGTAAATGAAAAAGAAATGAAGGAAACAATAGCGAATATCAATAACACTAAAAGCTGGTTCTTTGATAAGAAAGAAAAGAAAAGAAACAAAATTGATAAAATATTAACCAGACACATCAAGAAAAAAAGGGAGAAGACTCAAATTAACAGAATTAGAAATGAAAAAGGATAAGTAACAACTGGATAAGTAACAACTGACACTGCAGAAATACAAAGGATCATGAGACATTACTACAAGCAACTATATTCCAATAAAATAGACAACCTGGAAGAAATGGACAAATTCTTAGAAAAACACAACTTTTTGAGGCTGAACCAGGAAGAAATAGAAAATATAAACAGACCAATCACAACCACTGAAATTGAAACTGTGATTAAAAATTTTCCAACAAACCAAAGTCCAGGATAAGAAGGATTCACAGGCGAATTCTATCAAACGTTTAGAGAAGAGTTAACACCTATCATTCTCAAACTCTTTCAAAATGTAGCAGAGGGAAGAACACTCCCAAACTAGTTCTATAAGGCCACCATAACCCTGATACCAAAAGCAGACAAAAATGTCAAAAAAAAAGAAAACCATAGGCCAATATCCCTGATGAACATAGATGCAAAAATCCTCGACAAAATACTAGTGAACGGAATCTAACAGCACATTAAAAAGATCATACAACGTGACCAAGTGGGGTTTATCCCAGGAAGGCAAGGATTCTTCAATATATGCAAATCAATCAACGTGATAAACCATATTAACAAATTGAAGGAGAAAAGCCATATGATCATCTCAATAGATGCAAGAAGGCTTTCGACAAAATTCAACACCAATTTATGATAAAAACCCTGCAGAAAGTAGGCATAGAGGGAACTTACCTGAACATAATAAAGGCCATATATCACAAACCCACAGGAAACATCATTCTCAGTGTTGAGAAACAAACCATTTCCTCTAAGATCAGGAACAAGACAAGGTTGCCCACTCTTATCGCTATTATTCAATTAGCTATGGGAGTTTTAGCCACAGCAATCAGAGAAGAAAAACAAATAAAAGGAATCCAAATCAGAAAAGAAGAAATGAAGCTGTCACTGTTTGCAGATGACATGATAATATATATATATAGAATCCTAAAGATGCTACCAGAAAACTACTACAGATAATAAATGAATTTGGTAAAGTTGCAGGATACAAAATTAATGCACAGAAATTTCTTGCATTCCTATACACTAATGATTAAACATCTGAAAGAGAAATTAAGGGAACATTTATATTTACCATTGCAACCAAAAGAATAAAATACCTAGGAATAAACCTACCTAAGGAGACAAAAGACCTGGATGCAGAAAACTATAAGACACTGATGAAAGAAACTAAAGATGATAGAAACAGGAGAGATATACCATGTTCTTGGATTGGAAGAATCAACATTGTGAAAATGACTCTATGACCCAAAGCAATCTACAGATTCAATGTAATCCCTATCAAACTACCAACAGCATTTTTCACAGAACTAAATAAAGAGTGTCACAGTTTGTATGAAAACAGAAAAGAACCCCAATAATCAATTGTATGGAAACACAAAAGAACCCCAATAGCCAAAGCAATCTTTTCGGTTTTTTTTTAAACATCTTTCTTGGAGTATAATTGCTTTACAATGGTGTGTTAGTTTCTGCTTTATAACAAAGTGAATCACCTATACATATATCCCATTATCTCCTCCCTTTTGTGTCTCCCTCCCACCCTCCCTATCCAACCCCTCTAGGGGCTCACAGAGCACTGAGCTGATCTCCCTGTTCTGTGTGAATGCTTTCCACTAGCTATTTTACATTTGGTAGTGTATATATGTCCATCCCACTCTCTCACTTCGTCCCAGCTTACCCTTCCCCTCCCCGTGTCCTCAAGTCCATTCTCTAAGTCTGCATCTCTATTCTTGTCCTGTCCCTAGGTTCTTCAGAACCATTTTTTTTGATTCCATATATATGCATTAGCATACGGTATTTGTTTTTCTCTTTCTGACTTACGTTCCTCTGTATGACAGACTCTAGGTCTATCCATCTCACTACAAATAACTCAATTTCATTTCTTTTAATGGCTAATATTCCATTGTATATATGTACCACATCTTCTTTATCCATTCATCCATCGATGGAAACTTAGGTTGCTTCCATCTCTTGGCTATTGTAAATAGAGCTGCAATGAATATCACAGTACATGACTCTATGAATTATGGATTTCTCAGGGTATATGCCCAGTGGTGGGATTGCTGGGTCCTATGGTAGTTCTATTTTTAATTTTTAAGGAACTTCCATACTGTTCTCCATAGTGGCTGTATCAATTTACATTCCCACCAACAGTGCAACAGGGTTCCCTTTTCTCCATATCCTCTCCAGCATTTATTGTTTGTAGCGTTTTTGATGATATGGTCATTTGGACTGGTGTGAGGTGATACCACATTGTGCTTTTGATATGATTTTCTCTAATAAGTAGTGATGTTGAGCATCCTTTCATGTGTTTGTTGGCAAGCTGTATATCTTCCTTGGAGAAATGCCTATTTAGGTCTTCTGCCCAGTTTTGGATTGGGTTGTTTGTTTTTTTGATATTGAGCTGCATGAGCTGCTTGTAAATTTTGGAGATTAGTCCTTTGTCAGTTGCTTCATTTGCAAATATTGTCTTCCATTCTGAGGGTTGTCTTTTCATCTTGTTTATTGTTTCCTTTGCTGTACAAAAACTTTTAAGTTTCAATAGGTCCCATTTGTTTATTTTTGTTTTTATTTCCATTTCTCTAGGAGGTGGGTCAAAAAAGATCTTGCTGTGATTTATGTCATAGAGTGTTCTGCTTATGTTTTCCTCTAAGAGTTTCATAGTGTCTGGCCTTACATTTAGGTCTTCAATCTATTTTGAGTTTATTTTTGTATATGGTGTTAGAGAGTGTTCTAATTTAATTATTTTACATGTAGCCGTCTAGTTTTCCCAGCACCACATATTGAAGAGGCTGTCTTTTCTCCATTGTATATTCTTGCCTCCTTTATCACAAATAAGGTGACCATATGTACGTGGGTTTAGCTCTGGGTTTTCTATCCTGTTCCTTTGATCTATAGTTCTGCTTTTGTGCCAATACCATACTGTCTTGATTACTGTAGCTTTGTAGTATAGTCTGAAGTCTGGGAGCCTGATTCCTCCAGCTCCCTTTTTCTTTCTGAAGATTGCTTTGGCTATTTGGGGTGTTTTGTGTTTCCATACAAATTGTGAAATTTTTTATTCTAGTTCTGTGAAAAATGCCATCGGTAGTTTGATAGGGATTGCATTGAATCTGTAGATTGATTTTGGTCGTATAGTTATTTTCACAATGTTGATTATTCCAATAAGAACATGGTATATCTCTCCATCTGTTTGTATCATCTTTAATTTCTTTCATCAGTGTCTTATAGTGTTCAGCATATAGGTCTTTTGTCTCCTTAGGTAGGTTTATTCCTAGGTATTTTATGGTTTTGGTTGCAATGGTAAATGGGAGTGTTTCCTTAATATCTCTTTCAGATTTTTCAGCATCAGTGTGTAGGAAGCAAGAGACTTCTGTGCATTTTTTATCCTACTACTTTATTAAATTCATTGATGAGCTCTAGTAGTTTTCGGGTGGCATCTCTATGTTTCTCTATGTATAGTATGTCATCTGCAAACAGTGACAGGTTTACTTCTTCTTTTCTGATTTGGATTCTTTTTATTTCTTTTTCTTCTCTAATTGCTGTCACTAAAACTTCCAAAACTATGTTGAATAATAGTGGTGAGAGTGGACAGCCTTGTCTTGTTCCTGATCTTATGGAAAATGGTTTCAGTTTTTCACCATTGAGAATGATGTTGGCTGTGCATTTGTCATATATGCCTTTTATTAAGTTGAGGTAAGTTCCCTATATGCCTACTTTCTGGAGGGTTTTTATCATAAATGGCTTTTGAATTTTGCTGATAGCCTTTTTTGCACCTTTTGAGATGATCATATGGTTTTTCTACTTCAATTTGTTAATATGGTTTATCACATTGATTGATTTGCATATATTGAAGAATCCTTGCATTCCTGGGATAAACTTCACTTGATCATGGTGTATGACCCTTTTAATGTGTTGTTGGATTCTGTTTGCTAGTATTTTGTTGAGGATTTTTGCATCTATATTCATCAATGATATTGGACAGCAGTTTTCTTTCTTTGTGACATCTTTGTCTTATTTTGGTGTAAGGGTGATGGTGGCCTCGTAGAAAGAATTTGGGAGTGTTTGAGAAGGATAGGTGTTAATTCTTCTCTAAATGTTGATATAATTCGCCTATGAAGCCATCTGGTCCTTGGCTTTTGTTTGTTGGAAGATTTTTTTTTTTTTTGGTGGTACACAGGCCTCTCACTGTTGTGGCCCCTCCCATTGCGGAGCACAGGCTCCAGACACGCAGGCTCAGCGCCCATGGCTCAGGGACCCAGCTGCTCCATGGCATGTGGGATCCTCCTGGACCAGGGCATGAACCCGTGTCCCCTGCATCAGCAGGCGGACTCTCATCCACTGTGCCACCAGGGAAGCCCTTGTTGGAAGATTTTTAATCACAGTCTCTCGGTGCTTGTAGTTGGTCTGTTTATATTTTCTATTTCATCCTGGTTCAGTCTCGAAAAGTTGTGCTTTTCTAAGAATTTGTCCATTTCTTCCAGGCTGTCCATTTTGTTGGCATATATTTGCTTGTAGTAATATCTCATGATCCTTTGTATTTCTGCAGTGTCAGTTGTTACTTCTCCTTTTTCTTTTCTAATTATTTTGGTTTGAGTGTTCTCCTTTTTTATCTTGATGAGTCTGGCTAATGGTTTATCAATTTTGTTTATCTTCTCAAGGAACAAGCTTTTAGTTTTATTGATCACTGTTACTATTCCCTTCATTTCTTTTCCATTTATGTCTGATCTGATCTTTATAATTTCTTTCCTTCTGCTACCTTTGGGGCTTTTCTGTTCTTCTTTGTCTAATTGCTTTAGGTGTAAGGTTAGGTTGTTTATTTGAGATATTTCTTGTTTCTTGAGGTAGGTTTGTATTGCTATAAACCTCCCTTTAGAATGGCTTTTGCTGAATCCCACAGGTTTGGGGATGTCATGTTTTCATTATCATTTGTTTCTAGGTATGTTGTGATTTCCTCTTTGATTTCTTCAGTGATCTCTTGGTTATTTTGTCATGCATTGTTTAGCTTCCATGTGTTTGTTCTTTTTACAGATTTTTTTCCTGTAATTGATATCTAATCTCATAGCTTGGTGGTTTGAAAGATACTTAATATGATTTCAATTTTCTTAAATTTACCAAGGCTTGATTTTTGACCCAAGATATTATCTATCCTGGAGAACATTCAATGAGCACTTGAGAAGAAAGGGTATTCTGTTGTTTTTGGATGGAATGTCTTATAAATATCAATCAAGTCCATGTTGTTTATCATTTAAAGTTTGTGTTTCCTTATTTATTTTCAGTTTAGATGATCTGTTCCTTGGTGAAAGTGGGGTGTTAAAGTCCACTACTATGACTGTGTTACTGTTGATTTCCCCTTTTATGGCTGTTAGCATTTGCCTTATGTACTGAGGTGCTCTTATGTTGGGTGCATAAATATTTACAATTGTTACAACTTCTTCTTGGATTGATCCTTTGATCATTATGTAGTGTCGTTCTTTGTCTCTTGTAACAGTTTTTATTTTAAAGTCTATTTTGTCTGATATGAGAATTGCTACTCCAGCTTTCTTTTGATTTCCATTTGCGTGGAATATCTTTTTTCATGCTCTCTCTTTTAGTCTGTATGTGTCCCTAGGTCTGAAGTGGGTCTCTTGTAGAGAGCATATACATGGGCCTTGTTTTCATATCCATTCAGCCGGTCTTTGTCTTTTGGTTGGAGCATTTAATCCACTTATATTTAAGGTAATTATCTGTATGTATGTTCCTATACCATTTTCTTATTTGTTTGGGGTTTGTTTTTGTTAGTCTTTCCTTCTCTTTTGCTTCCTGCCTAGGGAGGTTCCTTTAGCATTTGTTGTATAGCTAGTTTGGTCGTGCTGAATTCTCTTAACTTTTGCTTGTCTGTAAAGGTTTTAATTTCTCCATCAAATCTAAATGAGATCCTTGCTGTGTAAAGTAATCTTGGTTGTAGGTTTTTCCCTTTTATCACTTTAAATATGTCCTGCCATTCCCTTCTAGCTTTCAGAGTTTCTGCTGAAACTTCAGCTGTTAACTCTATGGGGATTCCCTTGTATGTTATTTGTTGCCTAACCCTTGCTGTTTTCAATATTTTTTCTTTGTATTTAATTTTAATAGTTTGACTAATAAGTCTCTTGGTGTGTTTCTCCTTGGATTTATCCTGTATGGGACTCTCTGCACTTCCTAGACTTGACTGATAATTTCCTTTCCCATATTATTGAAGTTTCCAACTATAATCTCTTCAAATATTTTCTCAGAGCCTTTCTTTTTCTCTTCTTCTTCTCAGACCCCTATAATCTGAATGTTGGTGCGTATAATGTTTCCCAGGAGTCTGAGACTCTCCTCCATTCTTTTCATTTTTTTTTACTTTATTCTGGTCTGTGGTAGTTATTTCCACTATTTTATCTTCCAGGTCACTTATCCATTCTTCTGCCTCACTTGCCTATTGATTCCTTCTAGAGCATATTTAATTTCATTTATTGTGTTGTTCATCATTGTTTGTTTGCTCTTTAGTTCTTCTACGTCCTTGTTAAATGTTTCTTGTATTTTCTCCATTCTATTTAGAAGATTTTGGATCATCTTTACTATCAGTACCCTGAATTCTGTTTCAGGTAGACTGCCTATTACCTTTTCATTTGTTTGGTCTGGTGGGTTTTTACCTTGCTCCTTCATCTGCTGTGTGTTTCTCTGTTTTCTCTTTTTGCTCAACTTACTATTATTGCAGTGTCCTTTTCACATGCTGCAGGTTCGTAGTTCTCTTTGTTTTTGGTGTCTCACCCCAGTGGCTAAGGTTGGTTCAGCAGGTTGTGTAGGCTTTCTGGTGGAGGGAACTTGTGCTGTGTTCTGATGGATGAGGCTGGATCATGTCTTTCTGGTGGACAGGACTGTTTCGGTGGTTCTTTTTGGGGTGTTTGTGACCTTATTAAGATTTTAAGCAGCCTCTCTGCTAATGGGTAGGGTTGTGCTCCTGTCCAGCCAGTTTGGCATAGGGTGTCCAGCACTGTAACTTGCTGGTCTTTGAGTGGAGCTTGGTCTTAGCATTGAGATGGAGATCTCTGGGTGAGCTTTCACTGTTTGATATTATGTTGAGCCAGGAGGTCTCTGGTGGACCAATGTCCTGAACTCAGCTCTCCCACCTCAGAGGTACAGGCCTGACAGCCAGCCAGAGTACTTAGACCCTGTCAGCCACACAGCTCAGAAGAAAAGACCAAAAGAAAGAAAATTATAAATTAAATTTATTAAAATAAAAAATTTAAAATAATTAAAAAATTTTTAAGTAATAAAAGAAAAGTAAAGAAAGAAGAGAGCAAGCAAACCAAAAAGGCAAAATCCACCAATGATAACAAGCGCTAAAAACTATACTAAAAATAACAAAACAAACTGAAGAATGGACAGACAGAACCCTAGGACAAATGGTAAAATCAAAGCTATAAAGACAAAATCATACAAAGAAGCATACACATACACACTCACAAAAAGAGAGAAAGGGAAAAAAATATATCTTTTGGGAAGTCTGAGGTCTTCTGCCAGCATTCAGTAGGTGTTCTTTAGGAGTTGTTCCACATGTAGTTGTATTTCTGATGTATGTGTGGTGAGGAAGGTGATCTCCTCATCTGAGTCCTCCACCATCTTGAAGGTCTCTCTATTAAAAAATTGTTAATCTTAACACCTAGCCATGATCCTTCAAGTCAGCCTCCTCTGTTGCAAAGGGCATGTGCAAATGATCGAAGTCATGAGTATATAAAAGAAAAAATGAAAAGGCTATAATCATATTAATGAAATGAAGGGAGGATTTAGGCAGAAATCGCCAAGGTTCTGAGTAATGACCCATTGTTATTCACACTACCTCCTAAAGCAATCTCGAGAAAGAAAAACAGACACAAAACAGAAATATATATCAATGGAACAGGATAGAAAGCCCAGAGATAAAGCCACGCACATATGGTGACCTTATATTTGATAAAGGAGGCAAGAATATGCAATGGAGAAAAGACAGTCTCTTCAATAGGTGGTGCTGGGAAACTAGACCGCTACATGTAAAAAAATGAATTTAAAACACTCCCTAGCACCATACAGAAAAATAAACTCAAAATGGGTTAAAGACCTAAATATAAGGCCAGACACTATAAAACCCTTAGAGGAAAACATAGGCAGAACACTCTATGACCTAAATCATCGCAAGGTCTTTTTTGACCCACCTCCTAGAGAAATGGAAATAAAAACAAAAATAAACAAATGGGACCTAATGAAACTTCAAAGCTTTTGTACAGCAAAGGAAACCATAAACAAGATGAAAAGGCAACCCTCAGAATGGGAGAAAATATTTGCAAATGAAGCAACTGACAAAGGATTAATCTCCAAAATTTACAAGCAGCTCATGCAACTCAATATAAAAAACCCCAAAAAGCCCAATTCAAGAATAGGCAGAAAACCTAAACAGACATTTCTCCAAAGAAGATATACAGATTGCCAACAAACACATGAAAGGATGCTCAACATCTCTAATCATTAGAGAAATACAAATCGAAACTACAATGAGGTATCTTCTCATACTGGTCAGAATGGCCATCATCAAAAAACTACAAACAAATGCTGGAGAGGGTGTGGAGAAAATGTTACTCTGTTGCACCTTTGGTGGGAATGTAAATTGATACAGCCACTATGGAGAACAGTATGGAAGTTCCTTAAAAATAGAATTACCATATGACCAGCAATGCCACTACTGGGCCTATACCCTGAAAAAACCATAGTTCAGAAAGAGTCATGTACCATAATGTTCATTGCAGCACTATTTACAATAGCCAGGACATGGAACCAACCTAAGTGTCCATTGACAGAGGAATGGGTTAAGAAGATGTGGCACATATATACAATGGAATATTACTCAGCCATAAAATGAAACGAAATTGAGTTATTTGTAATGAGGTGGATGGACCTAGAGTCTGTCATACAGAGTGAAGTAAGTCAGAAAGAGAAAGACAAATACCATATGCTAACACATATATATGGAATCTAAAAATATAACGGTTCTGAAGAACCTAGGGGCAGGACAGACATAAAGACGCAGACGTAGAGAATGGTGTTGAGGACACGGGGAGGGGAAAGGGTAAGCTGCGATGAAGTGAGAGTCTTACATTGACATATATACTCTACCAAATGTAAAATAGATAGCTAGTGGGAAGTAGCTGCATAGCACAGGGAGATCAGCTTGGTGCTTTGTGACTACCTAGAGGGGTGGATAGGGAGTGTGGGAGAGAGACGCAAGAGGGACGGTATATAGGATATATGTATACGTATAGCTGATTCACTTTGTTGTACAGCAGAAACGAACACAACATTGTAAAGCAGTTATGCTGCAATAAAGATGTTAAAAAAAAATAAGAGCATAAATGTGCTTGCTGTGTTGGTTTTTCACCCTAACTTGTTTACTGGGGAGAGAGCAAAGCTCTCTTCATCTCACACCTTGAGGCCTGAGTATCTCATTTTGCTCCATCTGTCCTCTTGCAATAGCAATAAAAGTAATAGTGTTAATAATAAAAGCGCAGACTCAGTAACCATTCTATTTCATTCAAACCCAGTTGCCCTTGCTCTCTAGGGAGATGCAGGCAGATGACTTTACCGTCCCATGCTGGGTTTCCTTGACTGCGGAAGGCATTGAGAAAAACAGGGCCTCCCAGGGTCATTATATGTATCAAATGGGCTGATGATTGTAGTTGCTCAGAGCAGTGCCTGGCGTGTAGTAAATGCACCTACACAAGTTAGAAGGAAAGTGAGGATTCCCAGTTTCCAGCATCAAGCTCTGTGCTCAACACTGAGCCCAATGTCTCCATGCCAACCTGTGAGTAGGTCCAAGCAGGCAGGAGGATGGCCCAGAGCTTTCTTGACACTCAGTATGGTTCACATCTTTATCATCTTTCAAAAAGCTTTTATTTGCGGTATGCAGGCCTCTCACTGTTGTGGCCTCTCCTGTTGCGGAGCACAGGCTCCGGACGCGCAGGCTCAGCGGCCATGGCTCATGGGCCCAGCCGCTCTGTGGCATGTGGGATCTTCCCGGCCCGGGGCACGAACCCGTGTCCCCTGCATTGGCAAGCGGACTCTCAACCACTGCGCCACCAGGGAAGCCCTCAAAAAGCTTTTTAAACTTTATTTTAGTGAATATATGCATTATATAAAACAGCAGAAACACACAGAGATGCTAGAGATTTCATTATTACTCCCCAAAATAATGTTTACTATCAAGACTTTGAATGGGGGAAATTTTTTAAAGGCAAGTAAGATTTTTTTTCATGAAATAATGAAAGTGACCATTAAATGTCTCCCCCCATCCCTACCCTATTACAAAGATTAAATTTCCTCTGGAAAGCCACACATAAAAACAAAACAAAACAAAAACCCTGATCTGGACAGTAAATACTCAATAGAGTTGTTAACCTAGGCAACCATTCAGTAAGTTAAGGTATTGTTTAGGCATTTTGAAGCTTTCTTCTTCATTTCTCAATACAGTGTTCCCGCCGTCCTGCCCTTCTTTCCCTCCAAAAACACATCCCAGAGCAGAAATGGTTATATCTCTGAGTCCTCTGAGTCTCTGTTCCTACAAACTAATTTTCAAAATGAAAATACTGCACAAAGATATGTAACAGAACTATGGAAGACGTAGGGAAGTAGTCTTTTCTTCATAGCTAAGGTAGTCTTTGCTTTGCATTGTTTCTTTTGTATACTCTTCAGGGTTTGTTTGTCTGCTGCCTAAGACAACACTTGTAGGATTGTGTTGGATGAACGATAGGAAAGGTCTCTCTACTATAAACCAAGGAGGCAATGACCTTGTGATTAGATTTCCAGTTATTGATGCTGAATCTCTGGTTCCATCTTCAGTGACTTCAAGTTTTGATTTTTGCAAGATGTGAGAAACATGAAGGTTTTCCGACATTGTTATTTTTGCAAAATTTGCCTTTAATGGATCAAGCATCCATCAGTGGCTCCTTCAAATCGGTTTGTGCTATGGCTATGAACCTGGGCAGGATCAGCTGCATACTGTTGCTCTGGTGCTCACATCAGCTGTCTCTGGTCTTGCTGCTCATGTGGGGGTGACAACCAACAGTGGAGTGAAGGTGAAGATCTTGGCCGGCAGCACAATCAGCATGCTGATGCTTTCCTCAAGGTAGGACATTTCAGTGAGGTCCTACCTAAATCCTTGGGGGTACTTGTTGCCTCCACTGGAACACAGAGAACTGAACTATAATTGGACCAATAGGATTTCCCATCAGTTGCCAAAAATGTACACTTCTCTGTGTTCTCAGGTTGAAACCCTGATGTCCTTAAACTCTTAAAAAACTCTGCACTAACAAAAACCAGTCCAGTGAGCACACGATTCATAACATCTAGGGAAAAGAGAGTGGCCGTCTTTTCCTTGGCTTTATTTTTAACACAGTCACAGAACCCAGTGTCTGAAGGCAACCTTTACAGACAAGTGTGCACATATTGTGTTGGCCAAAAAGTTCATTCAGATTTTTCCGTAACATCTTAACAAAAAATAGTTCGGTAGATACTTCCAAACTGGTGAAATTAAGCCCAGAATGAAAGGCTAATTGCTAATGAGGGTTTAGCTGTTTTCTCTTCCTGAAGCCTTCCATGTGCAGAGTTTGTCCAGCACAGCTGTGCATCTTTGGGGAATCCAACTGTAATAGAGAAAATGTGCAAATATCCCTCACACCAGCTTCTGTCACCTAACTCCCATCAAGTGCACATCTTTAGCTAAATCGACTAGGAACCTATAAAGGGTATGTCTCTAGTCCCTTCCATCGTTTTCTAACTTGCTGCCATTCCCACTTTGCAGATGGGGGAAGGAAGGCTTAGCAGGGTTTAGAGAGGTGAAGAATGTTCCCCATTGTTCTACAGTGAGTGAGCAGGCAGCTGGGATTCCAGTACAGGAAGCCTTGTTTCACAGCCTTGGTCCCTCCCTCTCAGACTCCCCCTGCCCCCAGCAACACTCTCTGCAGCCACAAGGGTATTCACAGTGATAACTATCAAATGACTCCTTCCTGGTCACTCAGGGAGCCCTGGACAGGTAGCTCCCATCACATACACATTCTGTCATTTAATTTAATCTTCACAGAGACAGATGAGGTGGGTATTATGATCCTTGTTTCATAGATGAGAAAGCTAAGTCTCAGAGAATTTAAACAATATGCAAACACCTAAGCAGTGAGAAGAGCTCTCAGTGGGAGGAGCTCTCACTCTTGTTTTACTCCAAGCCCTCCGACACTTCCGTTTTGCTGGTTTTCAGGCACTCAGTGTTTGGGATGTGTGAATAGCATCTGTGTACCCTCTAGTGCACACTCTTCTCCATGTGACCCAGCACCCAAAAGTCCATTGGCTGCACCAAGAGGAAGGGTTTTGCTACTATGTGAGAAGATCTGAGAGATGCTGAAAGATCACCTTCTCCAGCGCCTCCGCAACCTTCCTGCCACTGCACCGTCCTTCTCCCCTCCATCTGCTGTTGAGAAAGGGGCACAATACCTCCAGGGATCCACCGTGACAGGGCACCCAGGGTCATCTGGCTACAGAGGGACTTCATCAAACAAAAAGCTTCTGCACAGCAAAGGAAACAATAAGCAAAATGGAAAGCAATGTACAGAATGGGAGAAAATATTTGCAAATCATGTATTTGATAAGGGACTAATATCCAAAATATATAAAAAACTCCACAACTCAGTAACTCAGTAGAAAACAGCAACAACAAATAACCTGATTTAAAAATGGTAAAGGACCTGAACATTTTTCTGAAAAAGACATACAGATGGCCAACAAGTACATGAAAAGGTGATCAATCATCAGAAAAATGCAAATCAAAAACACAATGAGATATCACTCCACGTTGTCACAATGGCTTCATCAAAAAGACAAGAGTTCATAAGTGTTGGTGAGAATGTGGAGAAAAGGGAATCCTTGTGCACTGTTAGTGGGAATGTAAATTGGTATAGTCATTATGGAAAACAGTATAGAAGCTCCCCCCAAAATTAAAAATAGAACTGCCATGTGACCCAGCAAATTCCACATCTGGATATATATCCAAAGGAAAAAAATTTCCATCTTGGAAAGATATATGCACCCCCATGTTGATAGCAGCATTATTTACAATAGCCAGGACATGGAAATAACCTAAGTATCCATCCACAGATGAATGGATAAAGAAGTTGTGAGATATATATATATATATATATATATATATATATATATATATATATATGGTGAAATATTATTCAGCCTTAAAAAGGAAACCCTGCCATTTGCAACAACTTGGGTGGATCTTGAGGGCACTATGCTAAGTGAAGTAAGCCAGACACAGAAAGACAAATACTGCATGATTTCACTTATGTGTGGAATCTAAAGTAGTCAAACACATAGCAGACTGTAGAATGGTTGCTTCCAGGGTCTGGGGTAAGGAGAAATGGGGAGATGATTGTCAAATGGTACAAAGTTTCAGTTTTGCAGGATAAGTTCTGGAGATACACTATACAGCATGTTACCTGTAGCTAACAATACTGTATGGTGTACTTACAATTTTGCCAAACTCAGTGAGTTCCAGACATTAAATATGCACAGCTTTTTACATGTCAATCATACCTCAATAAAGTTGTTTTAAAAAATAAAATAAGGGTGGCAGGATATCATTGTGAAAGAAAAAAAAGAAGAAGGAAAAAGGAGCACAGACTTCAAAGAGCACAGCCTTCAAAGTTACAAAAAGAACACAACCTAGCAGTCAGGCATTCTTCCTCTGCCATGACCCAGTCCTTAACCTCTCAGAACAACTTACTTCACTTAGAGCCAGAATAAAAATAACCCACTTTCAAGACTGGACAGCAGAGCCAGTGCAATCATGAATAGCAGTGGTTTACACCATAATGAGGGTAACAGTTAAAGGAGGTGACCCCAAAGCTCTGTCCTTCCTGCTACGGGCATCACTGTCTTCATAGAAGGCACATACAGCCAGGACCAGCCACATGGGGCACTGTCCCACCCCCCAAGGTGTGAGTGTCTACAGCAGTGAGATGGCAGGGACAGGGAAGAGTTGGAGAGGCCAGAGATCCAGGAACATGTGGGAAGATGACCTGGCTAGCAGGTGAAGGGCAAGCACTTCAAGGAGAATGGGGCAGGCAAAGAGACAAGATGGCAAAATCCCCCTCACCCTCTGCACTGGTCTGTCTGACATGGTCCCTGATCGGGAACCTGCTTCCCAGGGCACTGCCTTGATTCTCACTCTCAGCTCCAGGCTGCTGGACTCTGCCATGTCTCCTGGACATGCCAAAAAACTCCCTTTGGTTACATCCAAAGCAGGTGAATTCAAGTGAATACAGGAATATTTGGGGAACTTTGGAGTCCACATATTTTGTAGGCTGGAAGTGTGGGAACTTCCCTCCCTGTATTAGGGTTCTCCGGAGAAGCAGAACCAATAGGATAAATGTAGATGCAGGGATAGATACAGATAAAGATATAAGAGGACATTTATTATAGGAATTTGTTCATGAGATTATGGAAGCCAAGAAGTTTCACAATCTGTCATCTGCAAGCTGAAGACCCAGGAAACCTTGGTGGTGTAATTCAGTCTGAGTCCAAAGGCCTGAGAATTAAGAGACTGAGGTTTTAAGTCCTGGTCCAAGTCTGAGGCCTGGGAACCAGGAGCATTGATATCTGAGAGCAGAAGATGCACATCCCAGCTCAAGCAAAGAGCAAATTCCACCTTCATTCACTTTTCTCTTCTACAGGCAGACCTTGGAGATATTGCAGCTTCAGTTCCAGTCCATCACAATAAAGCAAACAACACAACAAATCAAGTCACACAAATTTTTTGGTTTCCCAGAGCATATAAAAGTTATGCTTACTCTATGCTACAGTCTATTATTGATAAGTGTGCAGTAGCATTACATCTAAAAAAAAACAATTTAAGTAACTTAACTAAAAAACAATGCTGTTTGGGAAGGGATGCCATAATTTTCAATTTGTAAAACAAAATGCAGTATCTGTGAAGCACAATAAAGTGAAAGAAGATAAAAGGAAGTATGCCTGCATTTGGTCCCTCAAAAGACTGGATGATGCCCACAGACCTTGGTGAGGGCGATCTTCCTTATTCAGGCTACTGACTCAAATGTTGATCTCTCCTGTAGACATCCTCACAGAAACATTCAAAAATAATGTTTTACCAACTATCCAGGCATCCCTTAGACCGGGAGTCCCCAACCCCCGAGCCACGGATTGGTATTTGTCTGTGGCCTGTTAGGAACTAGACCGCACAGCAAGAGGTGAGTAGCAGGTGAGCCAGCCAGTGAAGCTTCATCTGCCGCTCCCCATCGCTCGCATTACCACCTGAACCATCTCCCCCCACCCCCTTCCATGGAAAAATTGTCTTCCACGATACCAGGTCCTGGTGCCAAAAAGTTTGGGGACCTCTGCCTTAGACCAGTCAAGTGATACATAAAATGAACTGTTGCTCTTGCCTTGGAAGACGGGCTTCCTTTTGGAAGTTTTTTACCTGAGAATTTGCTTCAAAGGACACAGGGCCACTGCTGGCATTTCATAGTATCTGCTATTTGGTGATTAACTCATTCAAAAGAGAAAGGACTTTCAAGGAGCTGTGTGGTTTCTTTCCTGCCAAAGCAAATGTCCCACTTGCCAGGACATTCCACCTGGCAGAGGGTCCACTTTTTAATGCACCCGGGGAGCAGGCAGGGAATGGGCAATTTTGTCTGTTTATTTTAAGACACACACCAGTTATGAAGCATTTGGATGAGCCATGAATACTTGGTTCCTTCTTCAGGTCTAAACCCAAGAAGGGTTTAGAATGAAATACATTTGGCAGCACTCTGTATGCTGCACACGGGAAGAAACGAGCTATTTGTGGCTCCTAAAAATAAACCTTTCTGGTTTGTTCCTCTGCAAGTCCAATCAGACGCTGCTGGAGCCTGATAATAATGAGGCTGAGTTCAGCCTATCTTTCCTAGTCAGCCTGCCCTCCTGCCTTAAGGGGATAAAGCTCAACTGACCAAGAGATGCAGATGGTGCCCTCCCTCTAGGCATATATCTTTTTGAGTTAGTGTTTTCATTTTCTTTGGATAAATACACGAAAGTAGAATTGCTGGATCATAACACAGTTCTATTTTAAATTTTTTGAGGAATCTCCATACTGTTTTCCACAATGGCTGCACCAATTTACATTCCCACCAACAGTGCAGAAGGTTTTCTTTTTCTCCACATCCTCACCAATATTTGTTGTCTTTTGATCATAGCCATTCTGACAGGTGGGAGGTGATATCTCATTGTTGTTTTGATTTGCATTTCCCCAATGACTAATGATGTTGAACATCTTTCCATCTACCTGTTGGCCATCTGCATGTCTTCTTTGGAAAAAATGTCTTTTTAGATCTTCTGACCATTTTTTAATCAAAAAAATTGTTTTGCTATTGAGTTGTATGAATTCTGTACATATTTTGGATACTAGTCCCTTATCAGATATATGGTTTGCAAATATTTTCCCTCATTCAGTAAGTTGCTTTTCCATTTTGTTGATAGTTTCCTTTGCTGTGTAGAAGCTTTTTAGTATGATATATAGTTCCATTTGTTTATTTTTGCTTTTGTTGCTTTGCTGGTGTCAGATTAAACAAGTCATCACCAAGACCTATGTCAAGGAGCTTACTGCCTATGTTTTCTTCTAGGAGTTTTATGGTTTTAGGTCTTATGTTCAAGTTTTTAATCTATTTTGAGTTAATTTTTGTGTATGGTGCAAGAGAGTGGTTGAATTGAATTCTCTTGTGTGTGACTGGCCTGTTTTCCCAACACCATTTATCTAAGAGTCTGTCCTTTCTTCATTGTATATATTCTTGTCTCCTTTGTGGTAAATTAATTGACCACATATATGTGGATTTATTTCTGGGCTCTCTATTCTTTTCCACTGATCCATATGTCTGTTTTTATGCTAGTGCCATACTGTTTTGGTGACTCTACCTTTGTAGTATAGTTTCAAGTCAGGGACTGTGACACTTCCACTTTTTTCTTCTTTCTCAAGATGGCTTTTGCTATTCAAGTTTGTGTGTGTGTGTGTGTGTGTGTGTGTGTGTGTGTGTGTGGTTTCATACAAATTTTAGGATTATTTGTTTTATTTCTTTAAAAATGCCAATGGAATTTTGATAAGGATTGCATTGGATCTGTAGATTGCTTTGGGTAGTATAGAAATTTTAAAAATATTGATTCTTCCAATATGTGAGCATAGAATATCTTTCCATTTATTTGTGTTTTCTTCAAGTTCTTTCATTAACATGTTTTAGTTTTCAATATACAGGTCTTTAACCTCCTTGGTTAAATTTATCCCTAGGTAAATTTTGCTTTCTCTTTTGTCTTTTTCTGAATTTAAAACGAACTGTAAAATGTGTTTATCCATTATTTCATTTTTGTCTTTTCACTCTAATGTATAGTGAAGAAAGCCACAAAACCTTCTGCCTGAGACTTCATCAAATTTTTTTGTCATGCCCCTTATGCAATTTTAAAGATAGTCAGTGAAGTTAGTTGAACTCTTATGAGTCATACTTAAGTAGTTGTGGTCAATATATTTTAAATGAATCATCATAAATTCCACAGATATATTTCTATATTGACCTTTACTTTAAAACTTTATAAGCAAATAAATTTGATATTTCCTTTTATTTGTAGCCTTGTACTTAGAATTATATATTGTCTTTAAGAATTTGTAAGTGATTACTTGTTAGCTCTGGTATCAATCCTATGTAAAATATTGGAAAATAAAATACTATGAAAAATTACATCCTATTATAGTGTAATGAGACAACTATAAATATATTTAAGTAAAAACTTTATCTTTTTATTTTGAAGACAAAGCACTTGACTTGAAGATGATATTAAGTGTAAAATTATTGCAAATGAATTCTGTATATATCCAAATAATACGCACAGCTCATTAGCATAAGGGTCTTTGGTAAGTCAACTGTTCATCAACTTCTGAGTTCTTTAATATTATAACAAAATGGTTAAGTTGTTCAAAGATTTATCAAAGCTACTTATTTTGTAACATGGGTCCTATGTAACAACGTCTAGAGTGAATATACCCAGGTGGCCCAGACGAAAACCGTTATCCATTTTCTCTGGTTGTATAGTGATGCTATAATCAATCATGTGACTGTTTGCTAGAAATCAGCATAGGCTAGACAATCATTTACAGAGCAGTCATACCCCAAGTCAGTACTCACAGCTGGAGAATATCAGCGGGCAGGAGTGCTCATCCATGGGGAAGTTGTGCAGCTGCAGCTGGCATTCTGCATTTATGGTGAGCCTGTGGGGGAGCCAAGCATCACTCTTGTGGCCAGCCAGCGACAATCCAGCAAAGGCCCTAAGCAAAGCCAGGGGCGGTCACATTACTACCATGTGGGGAGCAGGGGCCTGGGGTGGCCACATAGAGCTCACTCTTAGCAGGGGCACCATCCATTCAGTATACCATTTGGGTTTTTTTGTGTTGTGTTACTTTGTTTTACTTTTAACTATCAGAAGCAGAGGAAGTTTCCATTATTAAAATTCCTGACTGTGTCTAGAAATATAAGCCAAGTAAGAGAGGAAACAAATCAAAACAATATGTCCTTGTTTTCATATGTCTTTGTTTCAATATGTCCTTGTTTTCATATGTCCTTGTTTCTTATGTCCTTGTTTTTAATCTGTTTGACTGAATTAAATCCTTCCTCCATTTTGAAAATGGTATATTTGCCTAAATAGGTATAATGTCAAGTTCATCCACTTGTAGGGAAGATTTCATACTTGGCTAACCCCCCTACTTGACTAGGCAGGTCGTGGCTGCACTAAATGTGTGTAGTGCATCTTTTCAAAGCAGACATTCCTTGGGTCAGAATTTCTATAAAGGATCTCAGGACTGGCCATGTCTCTATTCTGGTTTGCTGAAGCTCACCTTCATTTCAGAGTCTCATTTATATTCCTTTAAGAATTGATAAGGAAATAGCTATTACAAACTCCTGTTCTCCAAATGTAACTAACTCATCAGCAGAATTCCCTGTTGTGGCTTTTATTGTTGTTGCTGTTCCCAAGCTGCCAACATTATTATTTCCGTGAAACTTTAAAATTCTTTAATCTTCTGCTTATTTTGATATTAATCTGTGCCTTTATCTGTGCTACAAATACGTGTTTACCATATGAATTACAGATTTCTCCTTATGGCCACAAATCACTTGCAATTAAAAGCTCCTGATACTGGATGTGGGAGGAGGGGGTTGTGTTCAAGGGCTGGCAGTGGTATTCACTTAGCCAGGAGGACACAGGGGCCTGGTCAGAGGTATTAGAGAAATGACATTCCCCTGCAGCATGCTGAATGAAAATGCCTTTTAGGCTTTCAGGAGGAGATACACACAGGTAGGTGGCTCCTAGAATCTGGTGCCCAGAAGGGAAGTTTGGGGTTGGAAATGAATGTGGGAATGAATCCTCAGCGTGTATATGGCTTTTAAAGTCTTAGGAATGGATGAGCTAAGTCAGCAGGAAAGTGGAAAGTGGGTAAAGTGATGGGGAAGTCCTAAGGCAGGAGGAGCAGAATGAGGAGAGGCTGTGTCAAGAACAGGACAGGAGGTGCAGGAAGCAGCTGTAAAGCAGCAAAGCCAGTGAGACAGAGATAATCAGCACAAGGCACTCAGTCCAGTGCTCTGGAGAGGGCTCAGACACTGGGAGAGCAGGGTCCAGACACCACTGTCCTTGATCCCAACGCTGGGTGAGCAGAAAGACTGGCTTAGGTGCAGGGCATTCTATGGTATGTTGCAGCCATTTGTTCACCCTAGCGGAGAGACTATTGAGAGATACAGACCCAAGTTCAAACCCGGGTAACACTAGTTCCCGATGGAAACTTTGGGCAGGTAGTTCTATTCACATCTTTCAAACACAGCCCCTCTTACTTTGCTGGGTTTCTGTGAGGACAGCCAAGAGGACTCATTACAAGGTAGCTGCCACTTCCATTAGGGATGCATTAGGGAACACCCTCTGTGCTCTTTTGTTCCTTTTGGTCTCAAATTTGGCTATAATTACATTTTTCAATTAGTACACCAAGACATCTTTATTTTCTTAGCTGAATGGTCCTGTGGGTTAAACATATTAAAGATAATTTCCACAGCGCACTTACAGCAGAAATGGATTCTGATGAAGGAAGGAGTTTATATTCATCGCAGATCATTTGTATGTCTTTATTTTTACATAACATGGGATTAGGAAAAACTTCCTCAAGACCCAGTAGCATGTTGAACATGAGAAGTGATAGAACTTAGCAATGAAAAATAGGGTCCCATTCCTACAATGATCTAAATTAAAGTCCCCAATATCAGACCATCAGTAGCATCTCACCTTAAAGTGTAAAGGATTTTCCCATCATTCCAAATTCTGAGGAGCTGATTAGGGGTGGTGATCCAGTGAGCCTCTGCAGTTTTGGAATTGCGGAATATTGTATCTGGAATCCATATTAACCCCACCATGTTGCTGTTCAGAGTAAGTATTTTCATTGTGCTGTTGAACCGAAGGCGACTGTCGGTCCAGGTCTGGGCAAAAAATATATCAATTTGGTATTCCTGAAACACAGCAAAAGGAGGGGCAAGACATTTCTATTAGTGGATTTTCTGCAGGTTTTGTTTTCTTTCTCAGGAGTATGGTTCTCCTTATGTCTGCATCCTCACCTGCCCACATCCCTTTCTGTTAGTGCCTAACACTGTGCCTGGATCAACGTGATGGACATTCAATAAAGGTAACTGATATTATTTGTCAACAGTGTGATAACATATGTGAAAATGTTCTGTAAATAATAAATTGTAATAAACACATAGAGTGTGGTGAGGGGCCAAGAGGTAGTAGAATACAATTCAGAACATAGATGCAGACTCTCCTATATTCCTAAGTCCAAGCTGTGGCAGGTATCAAAATCTACCATTCTCTAATCTGTAAAATGGGTAGAATAGTAGTGCTTACCTCCTAAAGGGGTTATATGGAAGGAAATAAATAGTTAAATAAAAAGCTCTAGTGCCTGGCATAAAACAAATTATCCAGAAAGTATTAGCTCAGATAATAATAATTATCATTTTCACTCAAGAGCCTTCTCAAATAACACAATGCAAATCAAAAAGCAAAAAATAAGCAATGACAAAAAAAAAAAATAGAGCTGATAGACACCCAAGCCGAATGCTGATTCTGAAAAAGGGCTGATGGCACTCAAATTACTTCTGTAACTGGAAGCAACCCCAGTATTTACAGCATTAGATACAGGATGGGGCTGACGTCACTGTGAGACATGGAGAAATGTCTTGAGCCTGGACCACCTCAGAGGCTCCTCCCATAATCACAGTTTAAAGGATTAGCTTTAGGTCCATAGTAAGGAGGAGCTAGAGGAAGACTGTTAGTGATTTTAATATCTTTCATAGTTTCTTTACATATTAGATATTATAAATGAATTACTTTTACAGAGTTCAGTAATTTTCAACAAATCCCATATTTACCCTTTTCATTGAGTTTCTGGTTTAAAGAACCTTTTTGACACAGGTAATTCAACAGACCAAATCCAGCCTTTTATTAACTTATCCCCTCATTCATCATGTCTTTGTTGCACTGACTATGTCAGACCCTGAAAACCATTGAAGGCCCAGAACTGTGCCAATAGGAAAAGCCCCTGCCTTCATGGGGCTTATATTCCAGTCAGGGAAAACAGGCCTTAAACAGACAATTAAGGTGAAAAAACATGACATGTCGGATGTATTGACTGCTATTGACTATGCTTGGTAAGTTAACACAAGAAAGAAATTATCTCAGAGGATAATTGGCTGGTTTGAAAGCAGCTATGAAAGTGTGAACAGAGACTGTTGCCTGCCATTCCAGTAAGCAAAGAATGTTGCCCCAATTTCCAGTTCTACAAGGACCAAGCCATCAGCCCCTGCAGTGGTGTGCCCTGAGGGGAATTCAGGATGGAGAATAACAGGAAGTATTTTGTGCTTTGGAAACTGGCCCTAGATAGTTAAATGCATATTTAAGGAATAATGTCAATGAACTTAGATTCTTACATCTTCCCATACATAGAAAAGCACCAAAATCATTAACCTGAAATATCTGTTCTTTGTAATTAGCAGTGATCTTTTGATGTTTGACTACATTTTTTCCCAGCAAAAGTCTATGTATCCTGGCTTCTCCCTTAACTCTTCAGAGCAGTTCCTCAGAACTATCTGAAAGGCTGTCTCCCAGGCTTAAGTCCTCAGTAAGATCCCCAGATAATAACTTGCAACTTTTATTTAGTTGAAAAAAGAGAAAAGAAAGATAAAACAAACACTGATTCTTGTAGGAATGGAAGAAGCAAATGTTTCTCACCCTATCAGTAAATCAAAGATTCAAGAAATGCTTTGACTGTTAAAAGCCTATTGAAACTCACCTTTGCAGAAATAATCAGACCCATTGCTAAAAATCTCTAAATGGGTTAAGTTGTCATGATGCAAAATCTTTGTGCAAATATGGCTCCAAGGACAAGTGACTAATATATGACTCTTCCACTGAACACTGATGGGACCAAGGTGTCTGTACTTAATTTAAGAGAAAAATTAAAGGTGAGAGTGAAGGCAAAGGGTTCGGTAGAGGCAGTGGCATTGAAAACAAAGGCATATCATGGATCTTGGAATCGTGTTGACACAAGATCTATGCAACTGTTAAACTGGCCTATCAGGTAAGAGGCTGGCTGGGTTTTGAGAGAGTTCTACTGCCAAAGGAACCTCAAGTCAGGAAAAAATGTCTGTGACTATTTGAGACTTAGATGTACTCTTGCATTTCTTTTTGTGATGGGTAGATCGTGGCTTGGAAAAGCTGATTGGACCCCAAAGGAGGCTTATTCTCCAATGTTAACTTTTCCATGGCCAGAACAGTTAATGGAAAAGGAAAACTCCCAGACAATGGAGTCAAGAGCCAAGGAGAAGAGTTCTTGGGAGCCCAACTCTGGGAGCAAGTTAAAGCTTAATCAAAGACACTCTCTTCCCAGGGAAGAGAGCCCACTCAGGATCTGCCCACTGGGGTCTCAGAATTGCTGCAAACCAATGGGTTGATTGTGATTATCCTGGCCTTTCTTCATCCTTGTAGCTATACTGTATATGTAGGTGTGGGTTAGATAGCTTTTCTTTTCAGTTTAGAGGTCGGTGGATCAAGGAAAGCCATGTGCAAACTTGATGTGAAGACGTACACATACAGGTAACTATGACGTTGGGGATGGGACTGGGTGGACCTTTGGGGTTACCTCAATTGAAGAAGGGAGGAGTGTGTCTGTCCTGATTAGGGAGAGACAGACAAAACATTTGGCAGCTAAAGACAGATCATGGTGGTCATTGGTACTATTCACCAAGTATTGCAGCATCCCTCCTTGTGGGCACATGATAGATTCACATGCTCCCATTTTAGGCCCTGAGAGACTGTGCCCACATGATCAGTGTCTAGATGATTCACACCAGACATGTATTGTAGGTGAAAAGGTAGAGAGAGTGGGATGCAGGGGCGGGGGCTGTGGTCCTCACTGAGAAGGTGACTTAGAACAAGACCTCAGTGAGGTACAGGAGTGAGCTGGGCAGATAGATGCCTCCCTTGCTAGGGCCCTGAACACAAGAAGCAGGAAAGTCAAAGACACTCCTGAGAAGTAGGAATAATGCTGTGGTACAGATTCAGCCAAATGGGGCAGGGGAGCAGACCCCTCACCTCCTTGATGGCAAGATTTTAGCCAAACAATGATGATTGCTGACTATAAAATAGAGACTATATTTGAACAGAGAACATGAGAACACACTCAAAACTTTAAGTAAAATTCAGGCTGTGAGAATAGCCAGTACAGTACATATAGGTATCTAAACGAATTACTTCCTTTTTCCCTTTAACACTGGGTTATTGGGTAAAGGAATAAGGAGAGAAGGATAAAGATGTTCTCCTCAACAGGGCCAAGGTCCACCAATCATGTGGGTAATGATAGCCAGTAAAGACTGTTTTCTGTAAAGGCCTCAAGTGTATTTTTGAAAGAATCTAAAACCAACCAGATTTTTTAAAATCCCTATATTATATCAGGGATATTGAAACTCAGAAAACTTCAATAATTTTGCCAAAGTTACCAAAGGGCTCCAAGTAAAAATTTCCAAGTGGGTCTTTTTATTGTTTAAAAATGAAAAATCAGAAAGTCTCCTAATGACAAAATAGTCCTCCTCTTTACGCCCTTTCCCTACTTATCTTCTCTGCTTTCCATCCCCATTTATGTCCCTTCACAATACGTTTTAAAATGCAGATCTGAGGGCTTCCCTGGTGGCGCAGTGGTTGAGGGTCCGCCTGCTGATGCAGGGGACGCGGGTTCGTGCCCCAGTCCGGGGGGATCCTGCGTGCCGCGGAGCGGCTACGCCCGTGGGCCATGGCCGCTGGGCCTGCGCGTCCGGAGCCTGTGCTCCGCAATGGGAGAGGCTGCAGCGGTGAGAGGCCTGCATACCGCAAAATAAAATAAAATAAAATAAAAAATAAAATGCAGATCTGAGAAGGGTAAATCATATATCAAGCTAAGCAGCATCACCTAAAGTCACCCCCATGAGGCACAGATGCTTTTGTACCCACCAGGCACTGACTATTAAGACAGACAATAATGATTTTCTGCTAGGGGGTAAAACGAGGCCTGAGAGGTTAAGTAACTTTCATCAAGTCACACAGCTGCTAAGTACCAATTGTGCCAAACTATATAGTCAAAATCTTCTTCCCAGGAGAAAAGGGAATCCTCCTACACTGTTGGTGGGTATGTATATTGGTGCAGCCACTGTGGAGAACAGTATGGAGATTCATTAAAAAAATAAAAATAGAGGGCTTCCCTGGTGGCACAGGGGTTGAGAGTCCGCCTGCTGATGCAGGGGACGCAGGTTCGTGTCCCGGTCCGGGAAGATCCCACATGGCGCGGAGTGGCTGGGCCCGTGAGCCATAGCTGCTGAGCCTGCGCGTCCAGAGCCTGTGCTCCGCAACAGGAGAGGCCGCAACAGTGAGAGGCCTGTGTACCGAAAAAAAAAAAAAAATAGAACTACCATTTGATCCAGGAATCCCACTCCTGGGCATGTATCTGGAGAAAACCATAATTCAAAAAGATACATGCACCCCAGTGTTCACTGCAGCACTATTTACAATAGACAAGACATGGAAATAACCATCCAGTGACAGGTGAATGGATAAAGAAGATGTGATATATGTATACACACACACACACACACACACACACACACGCACACGCACACGCACACACACACACACACAATGATATATTACTCAGCCATAAAAAGAATGAAATAATGCCATTTGCAGTAACATGGATGGACCTAGAAATTATCACACTAAGTGAAATAAGCCAGACAAACACAAATATCATATCATATCACTTATTTGTGGACTGCAAAAAAGGATACAACTGAACTTATTTACAAAGCAGAACAGACTCACAGACATAGTAAACAAATTTATGGTTACCAAAGCAGGGGTGGGGGAGGGACAAATTAGGAGGTTGAGATTAACGTACACACACTACTATATATAAAATAGATAAACAACAAGGACCTACTTTATAACACAGGGAATTATACTCAATATCTTGTAATAACCTATAATGGAAGAGAATGTAAAAAAGAACATATATACACACATACATACATACATATATATATACACATATATATATGTAGCCAAATCACTTTGCTGTACATCTGAAACTAACAACATTGTCAATCAACTATATGTCAACAAATTTTTAAAAAAAATCTGCTTTCCTGGATGTGAGTGAGAGCAGCTGCAGCAGCTGCAATCTAGTTGCCAGATATGGGAACCACCACCAGGCGGTGAAGAAAGAACGCTGGTGTAGGCATCCACTCCACTTTTGCCCTGTTTACAAACTGTGTGAGATTATTCACCTTCCTTGGCCTTTGATTCTTCCTCTGTAAAATGGCAGAGTTGGGTTAGATTAAATATAAGAATGCTTCCACCTCTAACATTTTATATTTCCACATCCCTGCCTGGAGTTAGCTTTTCAGTGCTGAAAGTAATTTTTCTGTAGGGGAACTATTTTTCTGTAAGGAAAGGGATCACACCATGATGCCCTAAGGAAGGGTCTGCAGGGTTTGGAGGGATTCTCTCTTTATTCTGAAGTCCTGCCACAAACTCCAACTCAAGAAGACAGAATGTGGATGGTGTGCGTTGGTGCCTGGTGTGGATGTTTTATTGTGTTTACATTTGACTAAATGTTGGAGAAACACTTGCCACCCACAAAGTAATATTTTTATGTCTCTCATAAACTTTCTTTGAACTGCATTAATCATCTTTCCTGCAGAGGAAAAAAAAATCATTCTTACAATGTCTATCTAAAACAACATTTTACATAACTCATAAATAGCTGTGAAATTAATGTCTGAAATACTAATAACTGCAACAGGTGAAAAATGTGCAACATCCCCAACTTAAACCTTCATGCTTGTGGAGAGCCTATGCTGATAATTTGTTTTAATAATTGGAGGGCTCAATGATTCCTAAACAGGCCAGCAGTGTGTGGAGCATTTTAACAAAACAGAAGAAAAATTATGATTCTTCATGCTATCTCTCTGTAATTTCTAAAACACTAGAAATTTATTTTCTAATGCTTTTCTCCTTTCCTTTACCAAAGAAGAGGGCCATATGCAATGATGATAGATTAATAAAGGACAGGGACTTGGAGACAGGAGGTTACAGGAGACACACACTCCAGGGCACAGGCGCTCTCCCTCCATCCCAGCACATCAGGTCATCGCCTGGAAGGTGACAGACAAATCCTTTAGTATTGAAAGTCACTGGCAGTTTTCTTTGTAAAATGGAAATTACAGGCCCATGCCGGTTAGACTTTGTTCAAATGCCTCAGTTAAAAACGTATAATATGTAATGATGATTAGAATAAAATGATTTTTATTTCTTCATTATCAGGTATGGAAGCATAACAAATATATATTTTTGGTGTTACTTCCTCAAATTCATCATAGGAAACAAGGCTTTACAGCTGGCCTCCATTTCTCCCCCAGAGGCCTGCTCCAGCCCTGCCTCCAGATCTGCAGCCTCCAGGGACTGCACCTGCCCTGTTTTCATCCCTGAGTTCCCTGAACATCCTTCCCACTAACCCCAGGCTCCTCCAGTCTTTGGAAGCCATTCACACACTCCAACATGTAAGCCCTCCTCTGTGCTGGGCATGAGGCTAGGTTTATATAAAGACAGATGCAATATCCTTGCCTGCAGGAGCTTGGGCCCACAGCATGTGGAGAGGGTGTGATGCCCCACCTGGCACCCAGGCAATATGAGGGCAGCCTCCAGGAAGCCAGAGAGGCCCACCCAGGTGGTGCAGGGGGCTCTGCAGGGACCAGGCCTCCCATCTGGTCCTGGAACCACTGGGCAGAAAGTGGACAGGTGATGGGTGTATCCATCAGGGAGGACTGTATCAAAGCCGAGAGGAGTGACACCAATTAGGGAGAGTGGGTTGTGAAAAGTATTTGTTACAAGGATCACCCATAGGAGCATCAGGAAACCAGGTAACCTCAAGATGCAACAGGGAAACATGGTGCCCTCCTGAGCAGGTCCAGGACTTGTCACCTGATACTAAGGTAACCTAGGGCCCTTTTTAAGAAAAGGATATATAAATATAAATATAATATTAAATAAAATATATACATTTATTTTGAATGAGAAAAAAACATAAATACTCAAAAATTGCAAATGCCACAAAAATCACAAAATCAGGGAAAAATAGATTTTATTTTTATTTGCTAACTGGCCCACTTTCATCATACTCACAAGTCCTATATTTTTGCTTGCTTGTTCTTTGGTCACACCTTTCTATGGCAATGTTTTATGATGTTAGTTTTTTAGAGAGAGAGAGAATAAAAATTATTACTTCCTCTGGTATAATGAAACAAAATATTTTATTATTAACAGATTTTTAAAAGTTTACTTAAACTCACAATTCATTATTGGAAATATCATGTGTATATTTGGGCCTCTGCTAAATGGGGAAAAGCCTCAAGTTTCTTTTATATAAAGTTTGCGGATTCTGCATTTGAACTTGGGCTCTAGGATTTTCCTCCAAGCCACCCATACTTCGGGAGTCCTGGACCTTGAGAAACAATCACTCTGGGATAGAGCTTGGGTCTTGCTCATCCCCTGATCATCATAGTATATGGAAGTTGCAGGGAACCCTAACCCACTAACCATAGCTTGAAAGCTTCCCCAGCCCCACCTTCCCTTAGGGTCCACAATTACCTGCACCCAACAAGAGGAACTTGTAATGGGGGAATCAGAGGAGGAAGAGATAGCAGTATTATTTAAAATGCCTCGCATTTGCAAATTTCACACACTGCTATGACCTTCCCTGGGGCCTGGGAAGGAGCTTCTGCAAGAAAGGAACTCTGAGGCTTAAATTTTGCAAGCATGATGCAAATTGGGAAGACCCAATGGACCACATGGTGTTCGTGGATCTGGGCCAGGAGTCGCTTGTGGATGTCAGGTGGACCCAATCCAGGATGAGCAAGGGTATGGAGGAGACACAGCTGCTGCTGGAGATGATGCTAACAGTCAAGAGAATAGGAGGGAAATCTCCCTCCCTTCTGTCCTTATCTTCCAAGTGCCTCAGGTTGGCTGAACCCAGCAGAAGGCCAGGTGACAAGGGACCTGGAAAGGCAGGCTTTGGAGTCAGCCCCCTGTGGTGGGAAGCAGTGCAGGGGAGAGTGGGAAATGAATGGAGGACCAGCAGGGGCATGAGAGGGGTGGAAAGGGCACCCATCGCGAAGGAGGCTCCCCTCTTACACCCTGTGGACATTTTCCACATCCGCCTGCTCGCCTTTTCAACATTCCCTCTCTTGAATAGCTGTCCTTCCTCTGGAATTCAGCTACATATTTACTGCTTTCAGATTAAACTTGTCTTTCAGATTAAAGCATTCCATTGGATGTTATATTCTCCAACTACCATTGCTACTCAAAAGCATACAATGGCTACTCGTCTAAGAATTGAGTTTAAACTCCTTTGCATGATACTTAGGGCTCTTTTCTTTATAACCCAAGCTGACCATCTGATTCCTTGTAAACACACCCCTTACCACCCGATGTGACAAGACACTCTGCATACACCCTCATCCTCCCCATTCCACCCGTGCTGTCCCCAAACCTGGAGGCCCTCATCTCATCTATCAGTCCTCCCATCTCCCAACTCCCTGAGGCATGGCTCCTTAACATTACACGTTTGGCTGTAGCCTGCACCTCTTCAGAGTATTACTATTACTTTCTTCTCCTGATGCGAATGCCTTGTTTCTTTCATTGGAATAGCTCACAGTTGTCTGCATGTTGAGCACATAGCACTGTCACGTGGTCCCTCGATCCTTGTCCATAGCACTAATACTCCCTCCCCACACCGAGAAAGCAGCATCATTTAAGAGCACTTTCTTGACCAGCAGAGAGTTCCACCAATCAGCAAAGATCCGAGGCCTTATTTATAAAGCTGCCAGTTAAAACATGACTATAATTCTGTAGTCTGGGCTGGGAGCTACTGCCACTCACCACATGGAAGAGTGATGTGTTGCCTGCCTGCTGTGTACTTTTAAGTATGAGGTGGTGACTTTTGTCTGGGGGCTCAGCCTCCAAATGCCTGTGCCCTTTCAGTGAGTGTCCATCCCAAGGGTACCTAGGGGGTTCCCAAATAGAGAAAGGGTCCTGCTCTCCCTCCCCTCTCCAGGGTGGCCACAAAGCACTGCCTGACCAACATGCCCCAGGACACCTGCTGAGCATATCCTTCTGAGCAGACCAGGTCACACCCAGCCCCTGAGACACAGCAGTCTCCCAGGACCCCATTCCTTCTCTGCTCCAGGTGATGTACCCACTTTGGATAGCAAATCTTCTTGTCCTCCCACCTCTGCAGGGTAGGAGGCAACAGAGAACCTTATTTCTGCTTCACCCCCACTGTTGAAGTCTAGGTCCTTGTGTGCTCACTCATTCTAAGGGAAAAATCCATGTTCCTGGCTCCTTTCCAAACAGGCAGGAGCCCATCACAGAGGTGTGGGAAGAGGTGGCTATGGAAAACTCAAGGAGACTATTATGGGCTGAATTGTGTTCCCCCCAAATCTGTGTATTAAAGTCCTAACCCCCAGTGCCCCAGAATGTGACTGTACTTGGACACAGGGCCTTTCAAGAGATGATTACATTAAAATGAGGCCATATGAGTGGGCCCTAATCCAATTTGACTGGTGTATTTTTGAGAAGAGAGACACACACAAAAGGAAAAGCATGCGGGGATAAAGGGAGAAGGCGGCCATCTGCCAGCCAAGGAGAGGGCCTCAGGAGAAACCAACACTGCCAACACCTGGATCTTAGACTTCTAGCCCCCAGACAATGAGAATATATATTTCTGTTCTTTAAGCCACTGGATCTGTGGTACTTTTTTTTTTAAAAACATCTTTACTGGAGTATAATTGCTTTACAATGTTGTGTTATTTTCTGCTGTATAACAAAGTGAATCTGCTATATGCTTACATATATCCCCATATCTCCCCCTCTTGGGTCTCCCTCCCAACTTCCCTAACCCACCCCTCTAGGTGGTCACAAAGCACAGAGCTGATCTCCCAATAATATGCGGCTGCTTCCCACTAGCTATCTATTTAACATTTGGTAGAGTATATGTGTCAATGCCACTCTCTCATTTCGTCCCAGCTTACCCTTCCCCCTCCCTGTGTCTTCAAGTCAATTCTCTACATCTACATCTTTATTCCTGCCCTGCCCCTAGGTTCTTCAGAATCATTTTTTTTATTCCATATATATGTGTTAGTAAGTCCATATATATGTGTTAGTAAGTAACACATATATATGTGTTAGTAACACATATATATGTGTTAGTAAGTCCATATATATGTGACTTACTTCACTCTGTATGACACACTCTAGTTTCATCCATCTCACTAAATACAACTCAGCTTTGTTTCTTTTTATGGCTGAGTAATATTCCATTGTGTATATGTGCCACATCTTCTTTATCCATTCATCTGTCGATGGACACTTAGGTGCTTCCATGTCCTGGCTGTTGTAAATAGTGCTGCAAAGAACATTGCGGTACATGACTCTTTTTGAATTATGGTTTTCTCAGGGTATAGGCCCAGTAGTGGGCTTGCTGGGGAGTATGGTAGTTCTAGTTTTAGATTTCTAAGGAACCTCCATACTGTTCTCCCTAGTGGCTGTATCAACTTACATTCCCACCAACATTGCAACAGGGTTCCCTTTTCTCCACACCCTCTCCAGCATTTATTTTTTGTAGATATTTTGATGATATGGCCATTCTGACTGGTGTGAGGTGATACCTCATTGTAGTTTTGATTTGCATTTCTCTAATGATTAGTGATGTTCAGCATCCTTTCATGTGTTTGTTGGTAATCTGTATATCTTCTTTGGAGAAATGTCTATTTAGGTCTTCTGCCCATTTTTGGATTGCGCTCTTTGTTTTTTTTGACATTGAGCTGCATGAGCTGCTTCTATATTTTGGAGATTAATCCTTTGTCAGTTACTTCCTGTGCAAATATTTTCTCCCATTCTGAAGGTTGTCTTTTCATCTTGTTTATAGTTTCATTTGCTGTGCAAAAGCTTTTAAGTTTCATTAAGTCCCATTTTTTAATTTTTGTTTTTATTTCCATTTCTCTAGGAGGTGGGTCAAAAAAGATCTTGCTGTGATTTACGTGATAAAATGTTCTGCTTATGTTTTCCTCTAAGAGTTTTATAGTGTCCGGCCTTATATTTAGGTCTTTAATCCAGTTTGAGTTTATTTTTGTGTATGGTGTTAGGGAGTGTTCTAATTTCATTCTTTTAAATGTAGCTGTCCAGTTTTCCCATCACCACATATTGAAGAGGCTGTCTTTTATCCATCGTATATTCTTGCCTCCTTTATCAAAAATAACATGACCATATGTGCATGGGTTTAACTCTGGGCTTTCTGTCTTTTCCATTGATCTATATTTCTGTTTTTGTGTCAGTACCATACTGTCTTGATTATGTAGCTTTGTAGTATAGTCTGAAGTGAGGGAGCCTGATTCCTCCAGCTCCGTTTTTCTTTCTCAAGATTGCTTTGGCTATTCGGGGTCATTTGTGTTTCCATACAAATTGTGAAAGTTTTTGTTCTAGTTCTGTGAAAAATTCCATTGGTAGTTTGATAGGGATTGCATTGAATCTGTAGATTACTTTCGGTTGTATAGTCATTTTCACAATGTTGATTCTTTCAATCTAAGAACACTGTATATCTCTCTCACTTAATTTCTCTCATCAGTGTCTTATAGTTTTCTGCATACAGGTTTTTGTCTCTGTACATAGGTTTCTTCTTAGGTATTTTATTCTTTTAGTTGCAACGGTGAAAGGGAGGGTTTCCTTAGTTTCTCTTTCAGATTTTTCATCATTAGTGTGTAGGAAGCAAGAGGTTTCTTGCTTGCATTAATTTTGTATCCTGCTACTTTACAAAATTCTTTGCTGAGCTCTAGTAGTTTTCTGGTAGCATCTTTAGGATTCTCTATGTATAGTATCATGTCATCTGCAAACAGTGACAGCTTTACTTTTTCTTTTCCAATTTGGATTCCTTTTATTTCTTTTCCTTCTCTGATTGCTGTGGCTAAAACTTCCAAAACTATGTTGAAAAATAGTGGTGAGAGTGGACAGCCTTGTCTTGTTCCTGATCTTATGGAAATGGTTTCAGTTTTTCACCATTGAGAACAATGTTGGCTGTTGGTTTGTCATATATTGCCATTATTATGTTGAGGTAAGTTCCCTCTATACCTACTTTCTGGAGGGTTTTTATCATAAATTGGTGTTGAACTTCGTCGAAAGCTTTTTCTGAATCTATTGATATGATCATAGGTTTTTTCTCCTTCAATTTGTTAACATGGTGTAGCACATTATTGATTTGCATATATTGAAGAATCCTTGCATTCATGGGATAAACCCCACTTGATCAGGGTGTATGATCCTTTTAATGTGCTGTTTGCTAGTATTTTGTTGAGGATTTTTGCATCTATTTTCACCAGTGATATTGGACTGCATTTTTCTTTCTTTGTAACATCTTTGTCTGGTTTTGGTATCAGGGTGATGGTGCCTTCACAGAATGAATTTGAGAGTGTTCCTCCCTCTGCTATATTTTGGAAAAGTTTGAGAAAGATAGGTGTTAGATCTTCTCTAAATGATTGATAGAATTTGCCTGTGAAGCTATCTGGTCCTGGGCTTTTGTTTGTGTGAAGATTTTTAATCACAGTCTCAATTTCAGTGCCTGTGATTGGCCTGTTTATATTTTCTATTTCTTCCTGGTTCAGTCTTGGAAGGTTGTGCTTTTCTAAGAATTTTTCCATTTCTTCCGTGGTGTCCATTTTAATGGCATAGAGTTGCTTGTAGTAATCTCTCATGATCCTTTGTATTTCTGCAGTGTCAGTTGTTACTTCTTTTTCATTTCTAATTCTATTGATTTCAGTCTTCTCCCTTATTTTCTTGATAAGTGTGGCTAATGGTTTATCAATTTTATTTATCTTCTCAAAGAACCAGCTTTTAGTTTTATTGGTCTTTGTATTGCTTCCTGCACTACTTTTTCATTTATTTCTGATCTGATCCTTATGATTTCTTTCCTGTGTTAACTTTGGCGTTTTTTCCCCTTCTTTCTCTAATTGCTTTTGGTGTAAGTTTACGTTGTTTAATTGAGATGTGTCTTGTTTCTTGAGGTAAGATTGTATTGCTATAAACTTCCATCTTAGAACTGCTTTTGCTGCATCTGATATGTTTGGCGTCATTGTGTTTTCATTGTCATTTGTTTCTAGGTATTTTTTGATTTCCTCAGTGATCTCTTGGTTATTAAGTAGGGTATTGTTTAGCCTCCATGTGTTTGTATTTTTTTTACAGATTTTTTCCTGTAATTGATATCTAGTCTCATAGCGCTGTGGTCAGAAAAGATATTTGATAAAATTCCAATTTTCTTAAATTTACCAAGGCCTGATTTGTGACCCAGTATATGATCTATCCTGGAGAATGTTACATGAGCACTTGAGAAGGAAGGGTATTCTGTTGTTTTGGAAGGAATGTCCTATAAATATCAATTAAGTTCATCTTGTTTAATGTATCATTTAAAGCTTGTGTTCCTTATTTATTTTCATTTTGGATGATCTGTCCATTGGTGAAAGTGAGGTGTTAAAGTTCCCTACTATGATTGTGTTACTGTCGATTTCCCCTTTTATGTCTTTTAGCATTTGCCTTATGTATTGAGGTGCCTCTATGTTGGGTGCATAAATATTTACAATTGTTATATCTTCTTCTTGGATTGATCCCTTGATCCTTATGTAGTGTCGTTCTTTGTCTCTTGTAATAGTCTTTATTTTAAAGTCTATTTTGTCTGATATGAGAATTTCTACTCCAGCTTTTTTTTGATTTCCATTTGTATGGAATATCTTTTTCCATCACCTCACTTTCAGTCTCTGTGTGTCTCTGGGTCTGAAATGGGTCTCTTCTAGACAGTATATATGCAGGTTTTGTTTTTGTGTCCATTCAGCCAGTCTTTTGGTTGGAGCATTTAATCCATTTATATTTAAGGTACTTATTAATATGTATGTTCCTTCTACCATTTTCTTAATTGTTTTGGGTTTGTTTTTGTAGGTCTTTTCCTTCCCTTGTGTTTCCTGCCTAGAGAAGTTCCTTTAGCATTTGTTGTAAAGCTGGTTTGGTGGTGCTGATTTCTCTTAGCTTTTGCTTATCTGTAAAGGTTTTGATTTCTCTGTCGAATCTGAATGAGATCCTTTCTGGGTAGAGTAATCTTGGTTGTAGATTTTCCCTTTCATCATTTTAAATATGTTCTGCCACTCGCTTCTGACTTGCAGAGTTTCTGCTGAAAGATCAGCTGTTAACCTTATGGGGATTCCCTTGGATGTTATTTGTTGTTTTTCCCTTGCTGCTTCTATTTTTTCCTTGTATTTAATTTTTGATAGTTTGATTAATATATGTCTTTGTATGTTTCTCCTTGGATTTATGCAGTATGGGACTCTCTGTTCTTCCTGACTTGACTATTCCCTTTCCCATATTAGGGAAGTTTTCAACTCTAATCTCTTCAAATATTTTCTCAGTCCCTTTCTTTTTCTCTACTTCTGGGACCCCTATAATTTGAATGTTGGTCTGTTTAATATTGTCCCGATGTCTCTAAGATTGTCCTCAATTTTTTTCATTCTTTTTTCTTTATTCTGTTCTGCAGTAGTTATTTCCACTATTTTACCTTCCACGCCACATATCTGTTCTTCTGCCTCAGTTATTCTGCTATTGATTCCTTCTAGAGAATTTTTAATTTCATTTATTTTGTTGTTCATTATTGTTTGCTCTTTAGTTCTTCTAGGTTCTTGTTAAACGTTTCTTGCATTTTCTCCATTCTATTTCCAAGATCTTGGATCATCTTTTCTATCATTACTCTGAATTCTTTTTCAGGTAGACTGCCTATTTCCTCTTCATTTGTTTGGTCTGGTGGGTTTTTACTCTGCTCCTTCATCTGCTGCATATTTCTGTCTTCTCATTTTGTTTAACTTTCTGTGTTTGCGGTCTCCTTTTTGCAGGCTGCACGTTCATAGTTTCTGTTGTTTTTGGTGTCTGCCCCCACTGGGTAAGCTTGGTTCGATGTGTTGTGTAGGATTCCTGGTGGAGGGGACTGGTTCCTGTGTTCTGGTGGATGAGGCTGGATATTGTCAGCAAGACTGAGTCAGGTGGTGTGTTTTGGGGTGTCTGTGATCTTATTTTGATTTTAGGCAGCCTCTCTGCTAATGGGTGGGGTTGTGTTCCTGTCTTGCTGGTTGTTTGGAATGGGGCATCCAGCACTGGAGCTTGCTGGTCGTTGGGTGGAGCTGTGTCTTAGCATTGAGACAGAGATCTCTGGAAGAGCTGTCACTGATTGATATTATGTGGGCCTGGGAGGTTTCTGGTGGTCCAGTGTCCTGAGGCTCTCCCACCTCAGAGGCTCAGGCCTGACACCAGGCCAGAGCACCAAGACCCTGTCAGCCACACCACCAGGTACCTGGTTCTTGCCTTTCAGGAAGTCTGAGGTCCTCTGCCAGCATTCAGTAGGTGTTCTGTAAGAGTTGTTCCACATGTAAATGTATTTTTGATGTATTTGTGAGGAGGAAGGTGATCTCCACATCTTACTCCTCTGCCATCTTGAAGGTTCCCTATGGTACTTTTTTTTTTTTTTTTGCGGTACGCGGGCCTCTCACTGTTGTGGCCTCTCCCATTGTGGAGCACAGGCTCCAGATGCACAGGCTCAGTGGCCATGGCTCACGGGCCTAGCCGCTCCGCGGCATGTGGGATCTTCCCAGACTGGGGCATGAACCCATGTCCCCTATGAGAGTCCACATTGGCAGGCGGACTCTCAACCACTGCACCACCAGGGAAGCCCCCCTATGGTACTTTCTTATGACAGCCCTAGGAAACTAATGTAGAGACCAAATGAAGACTAAGAAAATCAGTACTCACTTTGAGGTAAAATGCCTTTAAATGAGTTGAAAGTGTCAAAGGTAAAAAAGAATGTTATCCAAAGGTGTTTGTAACATTTGCTCTTAAACACAGTTTCTGCCACTTGCAAGTTTTTCACTTAAAATACACCTATACTTCCTATTCTAACTTTCACTGTCTGAATATTCACTTTAACAGTTCACAACCATTCTTATCCAAATTTACTATCAAGTGGAAAACCTGCTACAGTAAGTCCCTTATATACAAACGAATTCCATTCTGAGAGCACGTTCATAAGTCCAATTTGTTCATAAGTCCAACAAAGTTAACCTAGGTACCCACCTAACACAATCGGCTATATAGTACTCTACTGTAGTAGGTTTATAATACTTTTCACACAAATAATACATTAAAAAAAGAAAACATGTTTAATCTTACAGTACAGTACCTTGAAAAGTATAGTAGTACAGTACAACAGTTGGCATACAGAGGCTGTCATCAAGTGAACAGGTAAGAAAGTTACTGACTGGAGGAGGTGGGAGATGGTAGAGCTGAAGGATTATCAGCAATAGGAGACAGAGGGCAAGTTGCAATTTCTCTCACACCTGATGTTGATGGCACAGGTTCTGGTTCCTTGCTGCATTCAATTCTATCTACCCTCTTGACAAAACAATCCAGTGATGTCTGGGTAATAGCTCTTTTTTTCTCATCATATGACATGGTAGCACTGGATTGCATTCTGAACAGCTTCTGCAACCTTTGTGTACAGTTCTACATTTGAGTCCTGTGCCTCAAAAACTAACAGCGCCTCCTCAAATAAAGAAAATCCCCTCGCTATTTCCTGCATTGTGAATTTCTTCCTAGCAGTACCACTACATCACCACTGCTTTTACGCTTGCTTCCAGACATGCTGGGCTTGAAATAAAGATACTGTACTACTGTGCTCTATACAGTACTGTACAGTAAAGCACAGTCATTTAGAGTATGTATGCAAGTGACAATGTACACCAAACACATGAACTAACTTACTTGTTTGGACATGCAAATGCATGTTTGCATCTTTGAAAGTTCAGAACTTGAAGGTTCATATGTAGGTGACTTACTGTATGTTGACTTTTTATGTGTCCATCAGCAAAACTTTTAAGTAGTAGGTGATTCTGGGTGAAAGTGTGTGGTTATGGTGAGTTATTTGCAAAAACAGTTATAAGAACTCCTCTTACTTTGTCCATGGCCATGGCCAGCTCCTCCCACACTGATTCTGGACTTGGCCATGTGTCTTACAGCAAATGTAACAGCAGCAGAGACTTGGAAAAAGCTTGAGTGCAGAGGCTGGCCTGTCTTGCTGCTTTTTGGGAACACTGAAACAACCATCAAATGGATGAGACCAGGCCAGCCTGCTGGGAATTAGATAAATGCCAGGCTCACAGCCCCAGCTCACGTCAAGCCAACAACCACATAGGTAAGGGACACCATCCTCACCTTGCTAGCACCAGCCCACCATCCCATCCAAGAACCATGAGGAACACAGGCATATCTGCTTTCATAGAGCTTCACTTGATTGTGCTTTTATAGGCTGAAAGTCTGTGGCACCCCTGCATTGTCAGTTGATGGTTAGCATTTTTTAGCAATAAAGTACTTTTAGTTAAGGTTTACACATTGCTTTTTTTTAGACATAATGCTATTGTAAACTTACTAGACTACAATATGGTACAAACATGAACTAGAAAACCAAAAAAGTTCATATGGCTGGCTTTATTTCAATATTTGCTTCATTGTGGTGGCCTGGAACTGAACCTGCAGTATCTCCCAAGTATACCTGTATGAAAAAACACTAGATTTGGGATGGTTTGTTTCACAGCAAGCTTACTGGTAGGTTCTTATGTTACATTTGTGTGTCATGATTATCATCTTCCCCTCCCTTTCCTGGAGAGTTTAGCCCCTCATGGTTTGTGAATTTTACTTCTTCAAACCTATTGCAAAACTGGGTCCAATATTATTTTATTTTATTATTATTATTATTTTTTAGAATCTTTTTTTAAAATTAATTAATTAATTTATTTTTGGCTGCATTGGGTCTTTGTTGCTGCGTGCCGGCTTTCTCTAGTTGTGGTGAGCTGGGGCTGCTCTTCATTGTGGTGCGTGGGCTTCTTATTGTGGTGGCTTTTCTTGTTGTGGAGCATGGGCTCTAAGCATGTGGGCCTCAGTAGTTGTGGCACACGGGCTTGGTTGCTCCGTGGCATGTGGGAGCTTCCTGGACCAGGGCTCGAACCCATGTCCGCTGCATTGGCAGGCGGATTCTTAACCACTGCTCCACCGGGGAAGTCCAAAACTGCGTCCGATTTTAGATGGTATCTTTAATGTCTTTTTTTTTTTTTTTTTTGCGGTATGCGCGCCTCTCACTGCTGTGGCCTCTCCCGTTGCGGAGCACAGGCTCTGGACGCGCAGGCTCAGTGGCCATGACTCACGGGCCCAGCGGCTCTGCGGCATGTGGGATCTTCCCGGACCGGGACACGAACCCGTGTCCCCTGCATCGGCAGGCGGACTGTCAACCACTGTGCCACCAGGGAAGGGAGAAGTTGGCGATATGGTGAACACAGGGCTAAAAGAACCCCAGAAACAAGTGAAAATCATAAATATATCTTCACTGAATAAAACACAGATATCCTATAAAAAGAATACCAAAGTCATTTTGCACATCTTAAATAAGAGAGAATGTTACATAGTTTCCATTTACCATTTGTTGATGACTAGATACCTATCAGAAACTCTTATCTCTGAGATTTTAAAAATGCTTTACAAATTTTATATTATTCCATTATAGATAATACAAGAAATGTGTGTGAATAATTATCATAGTTTTGTGACTCTAGTCCTCAAAAGGAGTATTGAATGCCTTCCCAATGGGAGCACTGAGCGTTTCTCTGAGATCTCACTGAGCCTGGAGACACAGCACAATTTGAAGGTGGAAAATGTGCCTTTCGAAGCTGCTTCCCTGTCTATACACAGGTTTCTAAAAGTTTGGGGTCATCTCAAGCAATTTCATGATTAGGAATGCCAGGAACCAGGAGAGATCCTGGCCCAGGTCCTGTCTTCCACATAAGACTTATTATGTATTTGTTCCTAAAGTAAGAGCTGCAAAGCCCACTGCACTTGTCTCTCCTTCCACTTCTAATTCCAGTGTGTCCTGAGGGAAGCACAGCCTGGAGCCAGGCTGCCTGGGTTTGAATCCCAACTCACCACTCATGGGCAATGAAAATTTGGGCAAGTTTTAAAACCTCTTTATACCAAAGAAAATTGGGAAAATAATTATTCATATATCACTTTTAATTGCCTTGTGAAATATATTGTTTACACTCAAGACTTTAGGGCCATCTATTCTTAAGAAATTATTTAGTCATCTTTAAATAATTTAAAGAACTACTTGAGAGGTTATTACATGTATGTGTATACATACATACACATATATGTGGATATATATATCTGTATTATACAAATGTATATTAAATATATGTAACTATTAAACATAGTAAAGATTTATATCTATATACTAACTTATGGAAAAGCATGACTGGCCATGGATGGAGAATGTGAAGTAATATCATCTTTTACAAATACCATATTAGCATGGCTCTTGTTCACATCACTGCACATCAGCAAAGACATAAAAACTCTTGCAAATATAGAGAATATTGAGAGGCGGAAGGTAGTTACAATGCTGCGTGCTAGTCTCTAATTCATTAGTGCTTTGCAATTTAGCAAGGCAAGTTTTACTGTCCATTTTGAAAAGTAACGTAAATGATATGCTTTCTCGCTGCAAGGTACCCTTCACAGAGAGATGTGTAAAGAACACCACGGTGAGTGCATGTGGCCTGGATGCTTGGCCCAGGTTCTGAGGCAGCCGGGAGAGCCCCTGCATTAGATGGCTGCAAATACTTAATCTGTGTTCTTCACCCTTCAACATTAGTGCCCATGGGACTGGAGGCAGGACCTTTCAGGGATGACCTCACAGCCCCTTGGACCTGCCTCAAACTTCAGGAGAGTCAGAGAAGGCTAAGAATGGCTTTGTTTATTGTTTAAATATCAAAGTTTGGAAAGATTCTCACCTTTAATGTATGGTTTCACACCTTCTATAAGAAGGTTCTGCACACGACTTTCTTTTTTATTAATGTAAGATGACTTTTTTCAATATTCTGTAATAACCTATAAGGGAAAAGAATCTGAAAAAGAATGAATATATGTATATGTATAACTGAATCACTTTGCTGTACACCTGAAACTAACACAACATTGTAGATTAACTATACTCCAATAAAATTTTAAAAAATGACTCTGTTAACATGAATTTATTCTAGAAAAACTGTTCATCACTTTCCTAGTGTATCTTCTTTCCAGATAAAACTGTTTCTTGTGCTATTATTTGTAATGAAATATGAGTTTTAGGAAGTTCTAGGAAGTTAAATGTCAGTAGCAAATGATATTTCCATTTTCTTCTCTCCAATCAGAACGCTGGACACCACTTATTCCCCAAAGAGTCATGAACATTCCTCTGGAAGGGTTTCTTCCAGCGGTGCTGTCTCATCTACACAGGGATAACTTCCCAAGGCAGAAAGTTGTTAGCATTCACTAATGCCAGGACAGGCCTGAAATATGCAAGGAACTTGGAAGGTGGTGCCCTGCAGGCCAAGGCCAAGGCATGGACAGGGGACCACAACCTTCAGAAATAATCAGGTCCCTAAACTGAATTTTTAAATAGACTGCGAGGCCCGGTCGGGAGGCTCGACGTAGTATAAAATCGTGAACAGGAGAAAAGAGAGAGGCCCGAATTCTGGTTATGGCTGTGAGCACCTCAGCGCATGTGTGCCTGGCGTCCTTGCTGATAAATAAGGTGACCTCCATGGTCCCTGCCATAGTGAAGACAGACGTCATCACCATGTTGCCTGTGTCTGAAGAAAGTGGGTTCTGTCCTACTAAAATACTGACACTGGCTACAAATTGCTAGGATTCCGTCCATGTTCTAAATAATAAACATGCCCTCACTTTGCTGAAGGCTCACAACATATTAACATCCCGATTTTACAGACAGAAACTAAGGGGCCGGGGAGTAATCCACCCAATCAGTGACCGAGCTTTGCTGAAGCCCACGCTGGTTTCAAATGTTTTTTTCACAACTGTGCTCAGCAATAATGAGAGGTGCACCTCAGGCTCCCAGACCCTCAGACAGGAGGCTGGAGATGGGACGTGTGCTTTTGGTGTTGGCTCCCATTCCAGTAAGTTATTTTCCAACAGGCAAAGCTAAATTCATGATGAAAGGATACATTCAACAGATCTGAAGTCTCTCTGGGTAAATTAACATTAAATGAACTGAATCACAATTTGACTTGACAGTCAGCAGCATTCCCCAGGAATCATCACGGAAGGGACCAACGGGAATTTCTGACCTGAATAAGAAGCCTTCTTAGCTCCTGAGACCTCATCCATGATTTACAGAATCCACATAATGTTCCAGGTAGCTGCCCAAGAAGGAAGTGGGGCTTACAGCATTTTTCCTCTCTTTTCCAGCGAAGTACATCTGTTACCCTAGGGGACCTTCAGTATTAAAGATGAGTTTAAAGAAGTACATCTCCCCTTTGGGACATTTCTTTACAAGAGGCCCTATAAATTGACAGTGGAAGGTGAAAAAAAAGTAATGTGGCTTTCCTGTGCCTGAAGAAAACTACTGTAATTCTGTATTGAGTTACATTTAAAATTAAATATTTTAAAAGACAGGTGTCCAGGAGATCCCTGCTTTGAGTTTTCTCTCAGAATAGTAAACTACTTTCCCTTTAAGCATTGCTCAGAAGTACTTGTCACCACCCAAAAGGGAATCACGAGAATGTTAGAATGTAAAATGGTTTAGTAATACTTTGCAGAGGAGGCTGTATCAGGTGCTTACGTAAGCAAAGGTTTTATTTTGTGTTATTTGGTTTTTACCCTTGAAGAACTGGCTTGGGCTCTTTATCCTATCAGAAACCTTAAAAATAAGGATGCCAGATTCCATAGTGTTTTTTTTCACATTGTGTGAGCAAAGGGTGTGGTGAAGCCTCTTTTCCCCTCAGATTTATTGAGATACAATCGACATATAACATTGTATAAGTTTAAGGTGTACAATGTGTTGATTTGTTATATTTACATATTGTAAATGATCATCACTATAGCATCAGCTGACATCCCCATTCCATCCAATAATTACCATTTCATTTTGTGGTAAGAACATTTAATTCCTTCCTTGCCTTTGTCTTTAAGTCAGGAAAAAGATGCCTTATCTGCTATTTAATGAAGAGACTTCTCACTTAGGTTTCTTTTTCTTTTTGGCTCAAAAATATTTGATCTTTCCACGAGAAAATGATTTAAATTTATACAACATGCTTTGCCATATGACCGGTCTCAGCCTGAAGCTGGTACAGTTGGTGGCCATTCCTGGTCCAAGTTCACTGCCAAATCACATTCTATCTTCAGACTGAAGTTTTCCTTTTTAAATATTTAGGCAGAAAATAACAGGTCCTTAGTGCTGCCAGACTGCTAATACCCTTGTGCTTGGTTCCCTCCAGGATCACAAAGCATCTGTGAAGGAAACCCGGAGGAGTTTGGACTAACAAAGAAACTGAGAGGCATGGCATCCAAGGCAGAAAAGGATAACAGTGGACTCTTACTTTGGTGTCTGCCGAGGCCAGTGTTGGCCTGAGCTCATCATCCAGGTGAGGAGCTTCTGCTGATACCCCTTCCAGATCAGAAGAGGCCCTCACAGTGGGACTGGAAGGCGGCACAGAGGCTCACAAGTCTGCTGACAGAAGCTCCTTGGACACCATGGGGAGAGGGGCAGAGGTGCCAAGTTACAACCCCGTGCAGAGGGCAGACCCAGGAAGAATGTGAGCTCGCACTTACTGAGAGGAAGAAGGAATGCAAAATACAAGCAAGGACCTGGAAAACAGTCATAAAGGTGGAGAGGCTCTGAAACCTGCCAGAGTTTAGAATCTCTGGCCTAGAAAGATGAAGTAAGTATACCAAGAGAGCACAAACTTTATCAACTCAAGGATTAGGGTTCACAGAAGAGAGGATGTCTTCTAGGTAGACAGTACTTTGTGACACTACAAGAAGAAATTTCCGAGACCTTGGTAATCTAAGTTAAAAATATCATATTCCTCACATATCATTGTCAGGAATATCATATTCCTGACAAATATTTAAATAGGGCCTTAATTTGGAGACTAGGATGAAAAAAAAATAGTCTGTTGGAATTCACCACTTTCTCATATGAAACTAGTAGAGATGGAGTCTTGCCTCATAACACTGCCTCCTAGCTTGAGGGCTACAGCCCTGATGGAAATCTGACATCATGATGGAAAGTCCATCCTGCAAAATGAACTAAATTCCTCATCATTCGGGGGAATTTCTCTCTTGTGAGAAATATACATAAATTAAAAACATCAAGTAAAACATTGGATTAAAATCTCACGCATTTTAAAGCATCAGTGAGCAGGTCAATTCACTGTTCACTAGCTATGTGTCAGGCATTATCATTATTTGACAAATATTATTTCTTTAATCTGCCCAAAATGAGGTAGAGTTCATGATTTCTTCAATTTTCTATCCAAAGACGGTGTCAACAAAGAGATGTACTTTCTTTTCAACTAGAAGACAGTCCAACCATTTTCACATTTCTTTTTGGCTGAAAATAGCAATGGATTAGAAAGCAGAATAAGTGAATATAATTTATCATTACAAGGAAAATATCATTCAAAGTTGTCAAGGTGCAGTAGACAAACATTTTCAAAAAGAACTCATCATAAATAATGTTGATTAAAAAATTAAATTAAAATTTCCCTAACTTTTGTGTATGTGTGTGTGTGTGTATATGTGGTATATATATATATATATTCACAAGAATAGGTTTATCCTATATATATACATTTTAGTAAGCTTCCCCTGCCTGCGGCTTAATATTCGGCTATGGCCTTCCTTCCTTCCATGTCAACAAATTGGAAGTACAGTTATGATTTTTAATGACTGCAGCATATCGAATTGTTTGAAATTATTATATAGTTTACTTCACCAATCTTTTACTGGGGGACAGGTTATTTCTGGGTTATTTTCTCTGGCATAAACAACCACAATAAACATCCTCAGACCTAAAAAAAAAAAAAGAAAGAAAAAAAAGAAAAAAGAAAAATGTGGAATGCTACAACTACAAAAATCAGAATCTAGATGTTTTCAAAGAAATCAAGTGACGTAGTCTGAACTACAAAAACAGGAGTGGATACTGAAAAACTTCAGAAGTCAAATGAAAGATACGCTTATATAGTCTACTTATAGACTTCATTGGAAATCGTCAGATAGATCTAAGACCATTTTAATTACTTGAAAAGTTTTAACATTTGTGTAATGAATGTGCTTTATAAAAATGGTCAGTATTACCAAAGTTATTTTAAAGCACGAAATTTCATAGGATAAACGGATTTCTGTGCATAAAAGTAATATTGCTTATATCTGTCACTATAAAAGGAAGAGAAAGAATGCTTTTGATGAGAATGATTGAGAAACTGGATTTTATTAAAATTAAGAATGTCTTTTATAAAAAATAATTAAGAAGGTAAAAGCAAACTACAGAGTAGGTGGTTATATGCAACACCTGTGACTGATAACAGAAATCAGCATGTCAGAGGAAACAAATTAATAAACTATTTCAAAATTGTGCCAAGTGCTTACTTTACAGTGTCTAGACGAATCTGCAATACCTTTAGCAAAAAGAGAAGTCAAAACACTTCTGAACAGGTTAAAATATATCTTTTGAGTACAGAACTACAGACCTGGGAGACTCATTGCAGTTTTTGAAGTATTTTTCATGCACAAGTAACTACTGTTGTAGGACAATCTGGGTCTAAAATATATTGGTGTGTTTGGAGACATTTCAGAAAAATTTATTACACAGAGATATTCCTATTAGTGTTCTAGTCTTGGGTGACAGACAAATTGTAACAGTCTCATCAAAACACATGTATGTATTTGTTTAATTATCAACATAATCAGGACACAGAACAGTTCCACCACCTCCCCACAAAACTTCTTTCTTCTATCTTTTTGTAGTCACCTTCTCCCCACTCATAACTCCTGATCAGTTCTCCATCCTTGTAATTTTGTTCTGCTGAGAATGTCATATAAATGGAATCGTACAGTATGTAACCTTTTGAGTCCAGCTTCCTTCACTTTAAGCATAGCGTCTTACACCAAGTTGTTACATGATTCAAAATTTCATTCCTTCCTATAAATATTGTTCCATTGTAGAAATGTACCATAGTTTGTTTATCCATTCCTCAACTAAAAGACATTTGGGTAGTTTCTAGTTTTTAACAATTATGAATAAAACTGCTATAACTATTAATGTACAGGTTTTTATGTGAAAATAATAAAATTTCACCACTCTAGCATGAATATCCAGAAGTCATCTGCTGGGTCATATTATATGAACATGTTTAAATTTATAAGAAACTGCTAAACTTTCCTAAAATTGCTGTACAATTTTGCATTTCCACTAGCAGTTTACAAAGGTTCCAATTGCTCCACAGTCCTTACTATGGTAAGCATTTAAAAAATTTAACCATTCTATATTTAAAATAGTTTAAAGAGGTTTGTAGCAGTATCTTATCATGGTTTTAATTTAATTTACCTAGTACTTAAGGATGATGAACATCTTTTAATGCATCTATTTGCCATCTTTATATCCTCTTTGGTGAAGTGTCAGTTCACATCTTTTACCCATTAAAATTTTTTTTCTCTTACTCTTGAGTTTGAAGAATTCTTTACACACAGTGAGTACAAGTCTTTTGTCAGTTGGGTGATTTGCAAATACTCTCTCCCAGCCTGTAGCTTGTTTTTTCATTTGTTCATTTATGTGCCATACTTTGGGTACCATGTTTAATAACTCAGCTCCAAACCCTAGACCTTGTAGGTTTTCTCCTGTATTTTCTTTAAAAAGTTTTATAGTTTTTGTTTCACATGATGATCTATGACCCACTTTGAGCTATTTTATGTTAATATTTCAAGGTTCACCTTTTGCTTATGAATATGTAGTTGTTCAAACACCACTATTCTTCCTCCATCAAATTGCTCTTGCACATTTGACTATAATCATTTGGCCACATTTGTGTAGTCTCTGTATGCTGTTCCTTTGAACTTTCTCGATCTCTTCACCACTGTCACACTACACTGATTAGTATTGTAGTAAGCCTTAAAATTAGATAATCTGAGTACTGAAACTTTATCTTTGTTTTTCATAGTTGTTTTCGATAGTCTATTTCTTCTGCCTTTCCAAATAAATTGTAGAATCACTTGTCCATGTCTACCAAAATACCTCCGGTTTTTGTGCCAGTACCATACTGTTACTGTAGCTTCTGAAGTCAGGGAGCCTGATTCCTCCAGCTCTGTTTTCTTTCTCAAGATTGCTTTGGCTATTTGGGGTCTTTTGTGTTTCCATACAAGTTCTAAAATTTTTTGCTCTAATCCTGAGAAAACTGTCATTGGTAATTTGATGGGGATTGCACTGAAATCTGTAGATTGCTTTGGGTAGTATAGTCACTTTCACAATATTGATTCTTCCAATACAAGAACATGGTATGTCTCTTCATCTGTTTGTGTCGTCCTTGATTTATTTCATCAGTACCCTATAGTTTCCTGAGTACAGGTCTTTAGTCTCCTTAGGTATGTTTATTCCTAGGTATTTTATTCTTTTTGTTGTAGTGGTAAATGGGATTGTTTCCTTAATTTCTCTTTATGATTCAGAGCATTGAGTAAAGTTCCCTGTGCTATACAGAAGGTTCTCATTGATTATCCATTTTATACATAGTAGTGTATATGTCAATCCCAATCTCCCAATTTTCAGCCCACTCCCCCTCCTTCCCCCTTGGTATCAATAAGTCTGTTCTCTACATACGTGTCTCTATTTCAGCTCTGCAAACAAGTTCATCTGTACCATTTTTCTAGATTCCACATATTTGCGTTAATATATGATATTTGTTTTCCTCTTTCTGACTTACTTCACTCTGTATGACAGTCTCTAGGTGTATCCAGGTCTCTGCAAATGGCACTACTTCATTCCTTTTTATGGCTGAGTGATATTCCATTGTCTATATGTACCACATCTTCTTTATCCATTCCTCTGTTGATGGACATTACTGATTCACTTTGCTGTACAGCAGAAATTAACACAACATTGTAAAGCAACTGTACTCCAATAAAAATTAATTTTAAAAAATACCTCTGGGATTTGAATTTGTTTGCATTAAATCTATGTATAATTTTTGGAGACTACATGTTTACTTATTTGAATCTTCCACTCTGTGAACACAGTGTGTCTTTCCATTTCTTTATGTCTTTTTGATTTCTTTTATCAAGATTTTTAGTTTTCTACAGACTGACACTGTACATATTTTACTACTTTTATTTCTAAGTATTTCAAATTTTGGAGTTATTTAAATGGTTTTTTTTAAACTTTTCTGTTTTCCAATGTACATTTATACTGTATAGAAATACACTTGATTCATATGTGTTGTTCTTGTATCCTGTGATTTTCTGACACTGCTTCTCAGTTCTGGGAGAAATTTTCGTAGAGTCTTTGTGATTTTTATGTAGACTATCAAGTGTTCTGCAAATGGAATATTTTATTTCTTCCACTCCAATGTGCATGCTTTTAGCTTTTTTCTTGGCTTTTGCACTGACTAAAGCTTCTTACTATGGTGTTCAACAGAAGTATTGAAAGCTTCTTTCTAAGCCTAAGGAGAAGGCATTCAGTCTTTCACAATTAAGTATGATCCCACCTGTAGATTTTTCCCAGATGACATTTTTTGAGTTAAGGAAGTTCCCTTCTATCAATCATAGTTTGCTGTGAGTTTTTACTGTGAATAGATGCTGTATTTTCTCAAATGTTTTTCTGCATGAATTGCTATGATCATGTAGCTTTTCTTCTTTAGATCATTAATATGGTTATTATGTCAATTAATTTCAGAATATTAAACCAGTCTTGCATTTGTAGTGTAAATACTACTTGATGCTTTATATTATTCTTTTTATATATTGCTGGAATCAATTTGCTAATATTTCAGTATTTTTGCATATATGTCTATAAATGATAATATGTGGTTTTCTTTTTCTGTCAGGTTTTGGTATTGGATTAATGCTGGTTTCATAAAGTGAGTTACTTCAATTTTCTGGCAGAGATTGTACAGAATGAGTATAATTCCTTCTTAAATGTTTGGTAGAATTCACCAGTTAAAATATTTGGACCTAGAGATTTCTTTTTATTTATTTATTTATTTTTTGCATTAAAAAAAAGCCTATGAAATCAATTTCTTTAATGGTTATAAGACAATTCTGGTTTCATCTTGGGTAAGTTTTGATAGTTTGTGTTTTTAGAAGAATTAGTCCATTACATCTAAGTTGTTGAAGTTATACCCATAGTACTGTTTCTAATATTCACTTATTCTCCAGAGCACAATTACAGTCCCCATTTCAATTCCTGATATTGGTAATTTGTGTCTTGACTCATCTTTATTTTGTTATTCATGCTGAAGTTTTGTGAATTTTATTAATGTTTTCAAAGAATCAGCTTTGATTTTATTGATTTATTTTCTGTTTTCTGTTGTCAGTTTTGCTGATTACTCTTACCTTTATCATTTCCTTCATTTGGCTTTATTTGGATGTGTTTTGCTCTTTGCTTTTTTGTTCTTAAAGTGGAAGCTTAGGTAATGATTTGATACATTTCTTCTTTTCTAATATAAATAATATAAAGCTATAAATGTCCCTCTAAACATTGTTTTAGCTGAAACCCCCAAATTTTTATATGTTGTATTTTTATTTTTACTCAGCTCAAAATTTTCTAATTTCTCTTGAGACTTTCTTTTTGGTCTATTGCATATTTAAAGGTATTCTGTTTAATTTCCAAGACTTTGGGAGATTTTCCTGTTATCTTTCTAGTTTTATTGCATTATAGTCTGAGAAGATACTTTGAATAATTCAAAAGTTTTAAACTATTGCTCTTCCTTCATTCTTGATATCTCAAGTTTCCTTCTGGTATAATTCCCTTTCCACCTTAACAGTCTCTTTTAATAACATTTAAAAGAGAAGTTCTATTGGCAACAAATTCTTAGTTTTCCTTCATCTGAAAATGTCTTTATTTATGAAGGATATTCTCACTGGATGTAGAATTCTAGCTTGACAATTCTTTTCTTTCAACACTTGAAAAATAAATGTCAGCCTCCTTTTGTGTCCTCCATGGTGTCTGATTAGAAACTCACTGACATTAAATCACTGTTCCCCTATAGGTAATATCTTATTTTTATCTGGATGCTTTGTATTTGTCTTTAATGTTTAGCAGTTTGATATTGATGTGTCTTTGCATGAATTTCTTTGGTGTTTACCCTGTTAAGGTTTGGTCAGCTTCTTACATCTTCAGGTTTATATCATTTGTCAAAGTTTGGAAGTTTTTAGCCATTATTTTTTCTATTAAAAAATATTTATTTATTTATTTGGCTGCACCTGGTCTTAGTTGCAGCACATAGGATCTTCTTTGCTACGTGCAGGATCTTCATTGAGGCATGCGGGCTCTTAGTTGCAGCATGCCAGGTCTAGTTCCCTGAGCAGGGATAGAACCTAGGCCCCCTGCTTGGGAGCATGGAGTCTTAAACACTGGACCACCAGGGAAGTCTCTCCTCAATTGTTTATTTATTTATTTGAATTTTATTTTACTTCTTTTTTATACAGCAGGTTCTTATAAGTTATCTATTTTATACATATTAGTGTATACATGACAATCCCAATCTCTCCCAATCTCCCAATTCATCCCACCCACCACCCCCAACCCCGCTTTCCCCCTTTGCTGTCCATATATTTGTTTTCTACATCTATGTCTCTATTTCTGCCTTGCAAGCCAGTTCATCTGTACCATTTTTCTAGATTCTACATATATGCGTTAATATACGATATTTGTTTTTCTTTTTCTGACTTACTTCACTCTATATGACAGTCTCTAGGTCCATCCACATCTCTACAAATGACCCAGTTTTGTTCCTTTTTATGGCTGAGTAATATTCCATTGCATATACGTACCACCTCTTCTTTATCCATTCGTCTGTTGATGGGTATTTATGTTGCTTCCATGACCTGGCTATTGAAAATAGTGCTGCAATGAACATTCGGGCTCATGTGTCTTTTTGAATTATGGTTTTCTCTGGGTATATGCCCAGGAGTGGGATTGCTGGATCACAAGGTAGCTCTATTTTCAGTTTTTTAAGGAACCTCCATAATGTTCTCCATAGTGGCTATATCAGTTTACATTCCCACCAACAGTGCAAAAGGGTTCCCTTTTCTCCACACCTGGTCCAGCATTTATTGTTTGTAGATTTTTGATGATGGCCATTCTGACTGGTGTGAAGTGATATCTCATTGCAGTTTTGACTTGCATTTCTCTAATAATTAGTGATGTTGAGCATCTTTTCATGTGCATTGTGGCCATCTCTATGTCTTCTTTGGAGAAATATTTATTTAGGTCTTCTGCCCATTTATTTATTTATTATTATTATTTTTTTGCAGTACGCGGGCCTCTCACTGCTGTGGCCTCTCCCGTTGTGGAGCACAGGCTCCAGACGCGCAGGCTCAGTGGCCATGGCTCACGGGCCCAGCTGCTCCGCGGCACGTGGGATCTTCCCGGACCGGGGCATGAATCTGCGTCCCCTGCATCGGCAGGCGGACTCTCAACCACTGCGCCACCAGGGCAGCCCTGCCCATTTATTGATTGGGTTGTTTGTTTTTTCAATATTGAGCTGCATGAACTGTTTATATATTTTAGAGATTAATCCTTTGTACATTGATTTGTATGCAAATATTTTCTCCCATCCTGTAGGTTGTCTTTTCGTCTTGTTTATGGTTTCCTTTGCTGTGCAAAATCTTTTAAGTTTCATTAGGTCCCAGTTGTTTATTTTTGTTTTTACTTCCATCACTCTAGGAGGTGGGTCAAAAAAGATCTTGCTGTGATTTATGTCAAAGAGTGTTCTTCCTATGTTTTCCTCTAAGAGTTATATAGTGTCTGGTCTTACATTTAGGTCTTTAATCCATTTTGAGTTTATTTTTGTGCATGGTGTTAGGGAGTGTTGTAATTTCATTCTTTCATTTTTTTTAGCATCACATTATTTCTACTCCCCTTCATCAATGACAAGAATTTTAGATTTTGTTATTTTCCTATAGGTCCCTATATCTCTGGTTTTTTTTCTTCAACATTATTTTCTCTGTTGTCAGTATTAGATAATTTTTTTAATGACAGCTTTATTGAGATATAATTCACATTCCATTTATATCTACTTATATCTCCCATTTAAAGTGTGCAGTTCAATGATTTTTATTAAATTCACAGTTTTGCAACCACCTCCACAATCAATTTTAGAAAATTTTCATCACCCCCCAAAAGAAACCCTGTATCCATTAATAGTCATACCCCATTTATTCCTTACTCCATTATCCCTAAGCAACTGTTTATTAATTTACCTTCTGTCTTTATGGATTTGTTATTCTGGCCATTTCATGTAAATGAGACATAGAACATATGGTCCTTTGTGACTGGCTTCTTTCACTTGGCATAACATTTTCAAGTATTAGATAATTTTTAACGAACTATCTGAAAGTTCACTAATTTGATCATCTGTCATCTGCATTCAGCCACTGAAGTCATACGGTTACCCTGTGAGGTTTTTGGTGGGGTTTTATGGATTTTTTTGGTGGTTGTTTTTATTGTATTTGTCAGTTTTAAAATGTCTAGTTGGTTGTTCTCTTTATCTTCTATTTCTTTACTGATAACTTTAACATTTGTTAAAAGAGTAATCATAATTGTTTCTTTGAGTATTTTAAAAATACCTGTGCCAGTCTTTGCCAATATGAAACAACTGTTTCATATTGGCATGGGAGTCTGTTCATTGTCTTTTCTTATACAAGTTGAAATATTCATGGTTCTTTATTTGCCAAGGGATATTTGATTATAGTCGTTATAGTTTAAATTTTATGTTGTGAGACTCTGGGTCTTAAATTCTATAGAAAATGTTGATATTTTTGCTTTTAGCGGGCAACTGACCTGGTTCAGGCTGCAAATTCCAAACTGTTCTCTGTGTTTTGTGGCTCCAGTGTGAGTTGTATGTGAGCGTTCTAAGTCTTTGTACTTCTCTTCAGATCTCTTCCACATATATCTAGAACCTAGGTAGTGGACTATCAGTTAGTCCAGTTCTAAAAATCTTTGATATGTTAATTATGATCAGATCCATGCATGCATAGGTCAAGATAAGTCCTGGAACATATAAACAATTTTATGGGGTCATTTTCTTGACCACTTCCCTTTCTTCAATCTATCCGGTATGTTCTCTGGAGAGAGGATAGGGAGAAAAAAAAATGTGACGCAGCTCTAGGAATGCAGCTCCACCAAATAAACAGGAAGTCTCTCTCTCTCAGAGTTTTGGTTCTTCTGGGTTCCAAAAGTTGCCACAGCCATCACCTAAATGAAATTTCTACCTGAGAATTAGGAGTTTTTTCCTAACACCTCAAGCCAGATAAGAGGGTTTATTCTAGAACCTCATTGTCTGAAAAACAGTGCTGACTTCCAGATTTCAAGTTGTGTTAAATTCAAGTCAAGAGACTCTGGAGGAAAAACAGGGGTAAATTCCTTGACCATTTGGTACTTCAAATTCTGGTGTTCTTTCCCAATCCATTTGCTACTATTTAATTTTCAGTGTCTTCAAATAGATGCTCCAGGCATTCTGACCATGTTTTATGCTTTTATGAATTGGTAAAGAAAGAGTGAAGCACGTTTATCTTACCTACCACAGACCAGGAACTTACAAATTGTATCTCTATGAAAATTTTAATTTTCTGAGATTTGCTGGTATATAAAAATAGCTGATTTTGTAATATTGACCTCATGGCCAAGAGCCATGGAAAATTCACACATTACCTTTCAAAAGTAGATTCTATTGGATTTTCTATGTATAGAATTTTTATTTCTAATTTAATTCCATTGTGGACATTATACAATGCATGATTTTAATCCTTTTAAATTTATTGAGTCTTCATTAACAACTTAGTATGTGGTCTTTCCTGGAGAATGTTCCATGTGCACATGAGAAGAATGTGCATTTTGCTGTTGTTGGATGACTGCTCTAGAGAAGACTGTTAGGTTTAGTTGGTTTACAGTGTTGTTAAAGTCTTCTATTTCCCGGCTGATTTGTCTATTTGTTCTACCATTATTGAAAGTGGGACTCAAGTCTCAAAATATTATTATTTTCTTTGGAAAAGTTCCTCTCTGTGTCCTAAATATTATTGTTGTTCTCCCTTCAGTTCTCTCAGTGTTTGCTTTATGTATTTGGGAGCTCTGTTAGGTTCATGTATGTTTACACCTTCCTGATGGGTTGACTCTTTTATCATTATGTAATATCCCTATTTTCTTTGGTAACATTTGTTTTTCTTAAAGCCAATTTTAAGTCTGATATTAGTATAGTCACTATAGTAACCTAGTGTCAGCTGTTTGCATGATATATCTTTTTCCATCCTTTTACTTTCAACCTATTTGTATCCCTGAATCTAATAAAGTATGTTTTCCATGGACAGCATATATTTTTCTTTTTATCCAATCTGACAATTTCTGCCTTTAATTGTTTAATCCTTTCACATTTAATGTTATTGATATGGTTGGATTTACATCTGCCATTTGCTTCCTGTTTTTATATCATTCATGTCTTTTTATTCTTTTGTTCTTTGTTTACTTACTTCTTTTGTATTAGTGCACATTTTCTAACGTAACATTTGTTTTAAAAATTATGGTTGCTCACAGCCTGAAGAATGTCCTTTAGCATTTCTTACAAGCAGGTCTCATCACCACACTCAGGTCCATGTTGCATGTGCTCTATTCAAGATTGGTGCAACTGAGAGGTGTAGGGGAGCAAAATTTGCCACCCCAAAATGTCTATTTGGCATGTGGATTATTTTGAGTTGAAAACAATCAAGGCCTAAAAGACTCAGGAAGAAAGTTTGACCTTCCCCCTAACTGCCTAAAGAATGTAGACAGAGGACCTGTTCCAGGAAATGAGCTATCACCATAGATGAGTATAGTACAAACTGGGTGTGGAGACAGGGAGGAACCCAGCAAAGTCTGTTTGCTAAAGTTCCTCTCTGTGTCCTATTGTTTCTGCTGGCCCAGCAAACATTTGTTTACCAAACATTTGCTTTTCCATCTCCATGTGAATTGCCTTCTTCCCCTTTGAGGTCCCAAACCACTACCCCTAACATCCTCTTTTGTCTTTAGCTGAAGGGTTATTTAAGGCAAGGGTTTAAGTCATTTTGGCTACTCAGTTTTCCTGGATCTCTCCCATGGATACATTCTTAGACCAGCCAGAAGAAGCTAGAAGGGTAGAGGACAATTTCTTCTTCCCCAAAATAGGACAGAGGCTCCTTCTTCATCCATTCCCTACTCACAGGCTGAGAACTCTACTCCAGGCATGGCAAACCAAGAAAACCGGGGGCCCAATAACCCCTGCCACAGCTCACCCTTAGGGTGAAGGGCCCACACCAGGAAGGGCAAGCCTATAAGATCAGGAACTACTAATTCTCCCAAAGTGAGCTCATAGAGCAGACTAATCTTGGGAGAAGCAGGATCCCACTGTCCCCGCCCTAGTTCCTGTGAAGTGTGTAGGGGTTCTGCCTGGGATAGAGGGAGGTCATAAGGTTGAAGATCTTCACAGCTCTGCCTGAAGGGACTGACTTTATTTGAAATGCCAGCAGCCTGACCATCCAGGGGGAAACTGTAGCCCTAGATAATATAAGCAGCTCTTTGCAGGAAGCTGCTCTCAGCAGGAAGCCCCTTTGTCTTGTCACTTTAGCAAAGCTATATTGTCACTAAACTTAAACCATGCACCCCCATGCTCTACTCATCTCCAGCCCAAGCACACCTTTCAAATCTTTTGATCACACAATATCTTGCCTAACCTGTTTGGTTCTTTCCATAGATCAAAGAAGTAGAAATGAAGAATAAGTAAACTGATGACCAGATCTCTTCCCTAGCTTCTCCTTCAGCAATCTCACAAACAAACTGTGTGAACAAGTTAGCATATAAAGAAAGATCACAATAAGTTGACAGGACTGCAGTGGGGGATGGTGTTGACTCTGACCCCCATCTCAATGATTAACCGAGTTTTTTTTTGCTTTAAAAACTTTCATGGCAGAGCAGAATCTTTGGAGATGGTTTTTGGGGACACTGAGTCCACCAACTCCCCAGATTTCCAGCATTCTGATTAAAAGCAATTTTCCTTTCCCCTCCCTCTTGTGCCTCCCTCCCACCCTCCCTATCCCACCCCTCTAGGTGGTCACAAAGCACTGAGCTGATCTCCCAGTGCTATACGGCTGTTTCCCACTAGCTATCTATTTTACATTTGGTAGTATATAAATGTCAAGGTTACTCTCTCACTTCGTCCCAGCTTACCCTTCCTGCTCCCCTTGGCTTCAAAGTCCATTCTCTATATCTGTGACTTTATTCCTGTCCTGTCCCTAGGTTCATCAGAACCTTTTTTTTTTTTTTTTTAGATTCCATATATATGTGTTAGTATATGGTATTTGTTTTTCTCTTTCTGACTTCACTCTATATGACAGACTCTAGGTCCATCCACCTCACTATAAACAACTCAATTTCATTTCTTTTTATGGCTGAGTAATATTCCATTGTATATATGTGCCACATCTTCTTTATCCATTCATCTGTTGATGGACTCTTAGGCTGGTTCCATGTCCTGGCTATTGTAAATAGTGCTGCAATGAACATTGTGGTACATGACTTTTTGAATTGTGGTTTTCTCAGGGTATATGCCCAGGAGTGGGGTTGCTGGGTCAGATGGTAGTTCTATTTTTAGTTTTTTAAGGAACCTCCATAATGTTCTCCATAGTGGCTGTATCAATTTACATTCCCACCAACAGTGCAAGAGGGTTCCCTTTTCTCCACACCCTCTCCAGCATTAATTGTTTGTAGATTTTTTGATGATGGCTATTCTGACTGGTGTGAGGTGATACCTCACTGTAGTTTTGATTTGCATTTCTCTAATGATGAGTGATGTTGAGCGTCTTTTCATGTTCAGCCCTTCCTTTTGAAATGGTTACAGAAAATAGGGTGGAAGTCTAACATGGTTCAAAACCTAATGACTACTAATAAGTTAAAGTGAAAGGAATAAAATGATATAAGGCATCCTTGTACCTACCCACCTCAAGTTGGAGTGTAATTAGAAAAGAAGACAAAATAATAAAATTAAATTTAAAACTATGCTGCCCCACATTTGGGTGAAAATTGACCCAACAGTGACTTTTTGATGGATTTCTCTCTCCAGGGTCACTTTGCTTTCAGACTGGTTCTAGAAAATCCTCTTACTTTCTCCGTGAATGGGATTCTTCCACCCAGAATTTCCTTATGGTTGGGTGAACTGGTGTCCCAGGACCTGGCTGTTCCTACATTTGTCATTTTTTAGGACAGCACCTGGCCAGGCCTTCATCTCTGAACACACACTCTGTCTTCACTGGCTACATTGAAAGTATGTCTCCTCTATTCTGAACAACTGCTGTTGAATACTTTATTATTAAAAAATACCAGAATGTTGGGGGACTAGAATAGTGGTTGACAAATTGGGACTCATTAATAAAAGATTTTATAGACCCAAGAGTCAGAAGTGAAGGAAGGCACTGAAGACAATGGGCAGGGTATTTATAGAAGTGGCTGTCAGAATTATCTGGGAGGCATGTTAGGACACGGAGCCCCACATCCAGAGTGTTTGATTCAGTAAGTCTTTGAGTGGAGCCTGAGAATGTGCATTTATAACAATTTCCCAGTTGATGCTGATGCTGCTGGCCCAAAGGACAACCCCTTGAAAGCCTCTTCATTAGAACAATTGAACAAAAAATTATATTGTGGCAAAAAATTATATTGTGGACAATTGCTTAAAATTGAGGGATAGAAAAGACAATGGGATACAGAGAACAGGGCACTGGGTTCTGGTCTTCAGCTGCCATTATCTGGGCATGTGAGAGTGTCAAGACAGTTTTCATCTTACTGGGATGCTCTTGCTTAAGATATATTGGCTTCAGGGTTCCCTTTTCTCCACACCCTCTCCAGCATTTACTGTTTGCAGAATTTTTGATGATGGCCATTCTAACCAGTGTGAGGTGATACCTCATTGTAGTTTTGATTTGCATTTCTCTAATTATTAGTGATGTTGAGCATCTTTTCATGTGCCTCTTGGCCATCCATATGTCTTCTTTGGAGAAATGTATATTTAGGTCTTCCACCCATTTTTTGATTGGGTTTTTTTTTGATATTGAGCTGCGTGAGCTGTTTGTATATTTTGGAGATTAATCCTTTGTCCATTGATACATTTGCACTGTTGAGGAGAATGTAAATTGATATAGCCACTATGTAGAACAGTATGGAGGTTCCTTAAAAAACTAAAAATAGAATTACCATATGACCCAGCAATCCCACTACTGGGCATATACTCAGAGAAAACCATAATTTAAAAAGACACATGCACACCAATGCTCATTACAGCACTATTTACAATAGCCAGGTCATGGAAGCAAACTAAATGTCCATCAACAGAAAAATGGATAAAGAATATGTGGTACATATATACAGTGGAATATTACTCAGCCATAAAAATGAACGAAATTGGGTCATTTGTAGAGATGTGGTTGGACCTAGAGTCTGTCATATAGAGTGAAGTAAGTCAGAAGGAGAAAAACGAATACTGTATACTAATGCATATATGTAGAATTTAGGAAAATGGTACAGATGAACCAGTTTGTGAGGCAGAAATAGAGACACAGATGTAGAGAACAAACGTATGGACACCAAGGGGAGGAAGGGGAGGGTGGGATGAATTGACAGATTGGGATTGACATATATACACTAATATGTATAAAATAGATAATTACTGCTGTACAGTAGAAACTAGCACAACACTGTAAAACAACTACACCCCAATAAGAAAAATAATAAAAAAATAAGATATAAGCTTGGCTAACTCCCTCAAATATTGCCTACTCAATGATGCCAACCTTGACACTTTATCTTGAATTGCAAGTCTACCTTCACACCCCTATCCTGCTCATTTTTCTTTATTTTATAACACTTGCTACACACACACACACACACACACACACACACACACTTTTGTTATTACCTTTACTTTTTATTGTCTATGCTTTCCCTTGAGAATGCAGCTCCCCAAAGACAGGAATCCTTGTCTGTTTAAATCACTGACATACTCCAAAATAGTATCTGACATACAGTAGAGGTTCAATGAATATGCACATGAATGAATGCCTTTTAACACTTTATTTGCAAATTGAGCATGCATAAACCTAAAGTGCCTTCCAGCACTCCAGTCTCTCTCCTTTTACTCCCAGTGAGCACACTCTGGTTGCAGCATCAATTATACTTCTCTTTTTTATCAGATCTTTGTTATGAAATGTTGCAAGTCTTTTCAGATTCCCTTCAAACATTCTAAATCTAATCCCAATTATATCACTTCTCTAATGTCTACTTATTCTATATCTTGCATCCATCCCCCTGACACAGTCTTTAGTACAAATAGATTAAATGAATTTTCTCTGAATTTTGCAGCAAAAAAAAAAAAAAAAAAAAAAAACAGGCAACATTAGTAGCAGTCAGTAATCCCTTCACCTCAGTAAGTGTCAGCCATCCAATTCACAGCATTACTTCTGGACCTTAGTGACATTTTCAATGAATGCAGTTTCCATGTCTTGTGCTTTAAACCACTAGTTCAGGATCAGAATTTGTTGTTTGTGCTCCTGTAAAATTATTGACTACTGTCAACATTATTAGATAGAAAAAAATATATCTACCCACATCAGTAAATCTCTCTGTTGCTATGGAAATAGCCCCGATTTCTTTTCCCTTTCTCCCTTGTCTGAAAGCACTTCTGTTTGCTGCTGTTATAGAAAAAGCCTGCATCCTGGTAGCTATAGTAACAGCTTGCAGAAAGTTGATTTTCACATTGTTGCTTCTCTCCAGTCTCTGCACACCAGGACACAGTCCTTAATTCAGCTAATTGCCGTGGATTATTATCTAGAAAACAATTAGGGTCAGATAACCTATTCTAACATCAGTGTACAAATACCTCAAAGACATTTGAAGTGTCAGATACATGGGGAGGCACCACCACACCAATCTCTTTCTCCCTCTCACATACTTACAAGGAGGACCAATGTGAAAGGATGAGTGTGGGTTCTTCTCCCTAACGGAAGACTGCCCCTCAGTTCTTGGATACATTTGGGTGTAGTAGAATGAACTGAAGTCAGAATTTCAACTCTGCCCCCAGACATACATTTGTTTGTTCTTCAATTCACCTTAAAAGAGTTCAATAATTTTGACAAAATTTGGAATACTACAAAAGGACACAATAGTCTTTTTCTGTAGAATGTTTTCATTAACTAAAAACTTCTGGAATGAACTGCATAATTCAATTTTTTATCTTGTAGTTAAATGAAAACTGATAATTTAAAATGAGCCCATCTGTTGCCATGTTGATTGGTTTCACTAGGATTCAATTATATGGTAGAAATCATAGAAGGGAATGATTTTAATAATTGATCTTGAACACAAAAGCCAAGGTTAAGCTAATATATCATCCAGGCATAGCACAAATATTAATATACAAAGCATTAAGATTCATAAATACATATAGTAAAGTTAACATAACATCCTAAAAATATGAGTAATATCTAAAGTTACTTGAAAGCCTTATATATCCTGGAATCCAAAGCTATTAGCCATTGACCTGTTTTCATAAGACTGGATTATGTCTAACTTTAGAATAGTCAGAATACTATTATAGGAGGTTGCCAAAAATCCTGGGAATTTTAGTACAAACAGCTTGGCAACAAATACAGAACACACACACACACGTGTGTGCATGCGTGTGTGTATATATATATTTCTGGAACACATATAAAATTTTCTTAATTATTACTATAATTACTGAGAAAAGTGCTATAAGAAAATGGAATTTCTGTTGTTATTGGGGCATCTATATAATTCATTGTGCAATTCAACAAACTGTAAATATATTTTCTCATTTTTTCTTAATAAGTTTTAAGGACAGTTTTAGATTTACTAAAAAACTGCAAAGGTAGTACAGCATTCTCATACACTCCTTACCCAGTTTTTCTTATTATTAACATCTTAGGTTAGTATGACATATTAGTTACAATTAATGGACCAAGAGTGATACTTTATTGTTGACTAAAGTCCATATTTGATTCATCTCTCCTTAGTTTTTTCCTAGTATCCTTTTCTTATTCCAGGATCCCACCCAGGGTGCCACATCACTTTTAGTTGTCACGTTTTCTTAGACTCCTCTTGGTTTTAATAGTTTCAGCCTTCCTTTGCTTTTGGTGACCCTGACAGTTTTGAGGAGTACTAGTTAGGAATGGTGTAGAATATCCTACAATTGTGATTTGTCTTTTGTTTTTCTCATGACTAGATTTGGGTTATGGTTTTGGGGAGGAAGACCACTGAGGTATAATGCCATGCTCAATATATCATATCAAAGGCATATGCTATCAGCATGACTTACCACTGCTGATGTTGACCTTGGTCACCTGGATGAGGTCATGTTTGTCAGGTCTCTCCACTGTAAAGTTATTTTTTTGCCCTCTTTCAATATTCTATTTTTTGGAAGAAAGTCATTAAGCTCAGTTCACACTCAAGTAGGGGGAGAAGGGTTAAGCTCTACCCCCTAGTAGGGAGTATCTCCATAAATTATTTGGAATTCTTCTGAAAGAAATATTTGCCTTTTTTCCATATTTATTTTATACTTTGGTTAATAATCTAATTCTACTGTATCGGGTTTTGGCTCAAGTTCTTCCAGCACTGGCCATGGGGAGCTCTTTCAGTTGGCTCATGTGCACTATGATGCTATGACATACCTCCATCAATGTGTGATTTTTCTTAAGAACTTCCTTGTTTTCTGATACTACAAAGTACTCCAGACTCATTTTATATATTTCCTTCCCCAGTCCTAGAATCAGCCATTTCTTTAAGAAACCCTGGTTTAGAGTCCTTTTTATTAGAGATTGGTATTAGAAACCAATATCTGAGTACCAGTTACTCTCATTGCTACATCAGTTCTTCTAGGCACTCTTAGTTGAAAGAATGAGGAAATATATGTATATGTATTCTAGTTTATGTATACACACTTATTTACAAATATTCTTATATGTAACCATCGGTATCTATGCTAAACTAAACATTAGTTCATACTGAGCTAAATCATCACCACCGTATATCATTCTAGCTTCCTCCTCTTGCTTCTCTGTAAACTGTCATTACGACCATGAGACAGTTGACTCCCACCATTTGTTATCCACTTACTTAACTGTTCAATTCTAATATCCTGTATAGTGGTATCAAAATTTTAAACCATACCCATTTAAGACACAATTTTGCCAACTACAGCACAGTGCTTATGTATTTTTTTGTCTTGGTTTTGTTTAGTTTTTTTTTTTCTTTTTTTTTGTCTTACAGACTCCACTCTTTTAGAAAGTTAGTTAGGTGAGTAAGTTTTCCCCTGCACCTTTTGTTTCATATATTTATAATACAGTTAGTTAGAATATTTTTCATATTCTTCGTTCAATATGGTATAATATAGAGGACAGAGGAAAGTAACAATGAACTCAAATACAGGTATCCAGATTGAAGTATAAATAAATAAAAATTAAAATGTACAAAGACTTAGGGACTTTTTAGATTGCAACGTTTGTGCAATTGAAGTCTTGGAAAAAAAAGAAGAGAGAGGTAGAATGGACAGAAAAATATTTGAAGAAATAAATGTTCAGTTAGTCAAACTGGACAGAAGAAAAAATTATATATTTGAGATGCACAGGAATCTCCAAGCATAATAAACATAAAGAAGGTTTTGCCTAGGTACCTTGGAATCAAACCAGTAAAAGCTAGAGATAAAGGAAAAATTTTGAACACACACAAAAAATAATATCTTGCTTGGTGACTATGTACAATTGTTAAATATGGATAAACTGAATACTAAAATTAGCAAAGTTTATTGTATGTAAGTTATACCTGAATAAAGCTAGAGAAAAAGGGACACGACAAAAATTAAAACAGAGCCTGGACAAAACTGAAATAACTTCAAGAGGACTGATTTAAAAAGAAAAAGACAGCAAGAATAAAAAATACTAGAAAAAAAGAAAGTGTATTATATGTTTTAAAAATAACAAAAGAGGGGACTTCTCTGGCAGTCCAGTGGTTAAACACTTTGCCTTCCAATGTAGGGGGTGTGGGTTCAATCCCTGGTTGGGGAGCTAAGATCCCACATGCCTCAAAAAACCAAAACAGAAAACAGAAGCAATATTGTAACAAATTCAATTAAGACTTTAAAAATGGTCCACGTTGAAAAAAATCTTAAAAAAAATAATAAAAGAATACTACAAACAACCTAGTGTGAGTAAATTAAAATTTTAGATGAAACAGAAAATTATAAACTTTTCAACTATCAAAATTAACATAAGAATAAACTGAAAACATGAAGTCACCATTTGCAAAAAGGGCACCAAAATTGTTGGAAAACATTTTGCCCATGCCTTCCCCCAATCCTCATCCAAACAATAAACACACCATGGTCCAGGTAATTTCAAAGACATTCCTTACCAAATTTTGAAAGAGTGAATGGTTTCTATCTCTTTTCAAACTGATTCAGAGAATAAAAATCTCAGAAAGCTATTTGGCTGGTTTTATGAAGCAAATATAAGCTTGGCAACAAACAAAGCAAATACAAGAAAAATATCAATTACAATTAAAGATACTGTACTAGTTTCTTATTGCTGGTGTAGCAAATTACCACAAACATAGTGGTACAAACTACACATCTTACAGTTCAAGTGGTTAGAAATCTAAAATGGGTTGGCAGAGCTGCATCCCTTTGTGGAGGCTCTAGGGAGCATATTCCTTGCCTTTTCCAATTTCTAGAGGCTGCAGCATTCATGGGCTTTTGTCTGGCATCACTTTGATCACTGCTTCCTTGTCAAGCCTCCTTCTTTGACTCTGGTGTTCTCTCTTGTGAGAACACTTGTGATTAGATTGGCCATACTAGATACCAGAATAATCTCCCATCTCAAAATCCTTAACTTAATCACAACTACAAAGTCTCTTTTTTATTCTGTTTTTATTTATTTATTTATTTTGCAGTATGCGGGCCTCTCACTGTTGTGGCCTCTCCCGTTGCGGAGCAACAGGCTCCGGACGCGCAGGCTCAGCGGCCATGGCTCACAGGCCCAGCCGCTCCACGGCATGTGGGATCTTCCCGGACCGGGGCACAAACCCGTGTCCCCTGCATCGGCAGGCGGACTCTCAACCACTGCACCACCAGGGAAGCCCCAAAGTCCCTTTTTTAAATGTAAGGTAACACATTCACAGGTTCTGAGGATTCTGATGTGGACATCTTTGGGGTGACATTATTCTGCCAACCCCAAACGAAGATACAAAAATTCTAAATAAAATACTTATATCAAAACTAACAGTGTATAAACAACAACATTCATCTTGAATAAATAGATGTCATGCCAGAAACATGAGGTTGGCTCAACATCAGAAATTATATTGTAATGGAGAAAAGTTGTAGGATTGCCTCAATAATTGAAGAAACACCCTTCATTCATAGTAAATATTAATATTCAATCATAACAGAAAATGTTTTAATAGTTGAGAGGTATAATTGTAAATGTGTAAATATTAGTTCATTCCAAAATTATTAACTACTATCAAATTATTCTCCAAAGTAATTTACCAATTTTAACTTTCTTCAGGTAGATACAGGCATTCCTATTTTTTTACATAATCACCAAAATTTGGTATTGTCAGACTCTTTAAGATTTGCAGTCTAATGAATGCAAATATTATTTCACTGTTTACCTTCCAGTATTCCTGTTTACTAATGGATTTTTCTTCCTTTTGCTTTTTCTTTACTCATTTTGTAAATTGATAATTACTGAATCAAGTATCTGTTCTCCAAATTTCCCGTCAATAACCTTGTTGTATTTTTCTATTGTGCTGTCCTTTCATTTCCCTAGTTGATTTACAGGAAGTCTTTGTGTTTTCTGAATAATAATCCTTCATTCTATAAATTGTATGTGAATTCTCTAGAAAACATCTCAGACATGAGATCAGAAAACATGGATGAGATTGTTCACTGCTGCATTATTTTAATCCTGAAAATGGAAAGTTCAAAACTACTTAATTGAACTGAGATTCAGGCAAACAACAGAACACTGCACAGCAGCAAAATGAATGGAGTCCTCTACATATCAACACAGCTAGCTTTCAAAAACATAAAGTTGAATGTGACGATTGTAAGTTAAAAGACTTCATAGACTATCATATGATTTGTGTAAATTTGAAGATATGCCAAGCAATACTATAAATTTTATAGATAACAGAACTAATTAATGGAAGTAAAAATATAGTGGTTGAAAGAATGCACACCAAATTCATGAGAGTGATTTGTTCTGGCCAGAACAATGTAGATAGGAAGTAAAAGGAAAACAAGGGTGATTTTAGTTTTAACTCAAGTATTCTCTTTTTGTTTAAAGAAAATCTAAATTGAACAATAAACACTCTCTCCCCTCTATTAATAACTTAAAATTGCTTAAGTGACTGACTTAAAATTTATTTTTAAAAGATCTTTCCAAAAAGAAAATAAAATTTTCATAATTAACCAAATTAAAAACTTAAGTAAATAGCCTTTAGGGACTTTCCTGGCGGTCCAGTGGTTAAGACTTCACCTTCCAATGCAAGGGGTGTGGGTTCGATCCCTGGTCAGGGAGCTATATCCCACATGCCTCGTAGCCAAAAAAAGCAAAACATAAAACAGAAGCAATTTCGTAACAAATTCAAGAAAGACTTTAAAAATGGTCCACATCAAAAAAAATCTTTAAAAAAAATAGCCTTTGGGCTTCCCTGGTGGCACAGTGGTTGAGAGTCTGCCTGCCAATGCAGGGGACATGGGTTCGTGCCCCGGTCTGGGAAGATCCCACATGCCGCGGAGCGGCTAGGCCCTTGAGCCATGGCTGCTGAGCCTGCACGTCCGGAGCCTGTGCTCCGCAACGGGAGGGGCCACAACAGTAAGAGGCCTGCGTACTGCAAAAAAGAAAAAAAAGTAGCCTTTGACTCAGCGTACCATTGGAAATAAACACACAAGATAGTTATTTTCAAGGATATTGAAGAAATATATTTCTTATTAGCCCCATAGAACAGAAAGTTTATAGAGATCACACACATACAAACATAGTCATAACTCAGGACAAAGCCCACAAAGACATGGGAAAAAAGGGCACTCTTTTAGTTTTCTGCTACATTTATATTTTATTTTTCTATTGCTTACTTCATAGATTAACTTTCCTCCTGTTTTTGAAACACTGTTTAGAAAGAAGAAGAATTTATATGAAAAGAATGTACTTTTCAAGTCTGCAAGAAGATGAGTGACACTCATACCAAAGCCAACTCACCTTTCATTCTTGGTATTGTAAAATACTATTGTTTATCAAAAACAGTCTATGTTTAACTTGAAGTCTTAAATATTCTTAATGTGGCTGAGGAAAGCTCAGCATTTAAAAAAATATCCTTGTTTTTCATTTACAAAATACAATGAATAAGTATGGGGTGATGGCCGAAGTCTGTTGATGAAGGTAACACTTGTTAAATGATGGAGAAATTATTAACCTTGAAGAGCTGCTCCTCGCTATACTAAAAACCTAATTAAGTGAGAATCTGGTTTGGGAGTTTTATTAAGGTCACCAGTGTTGAATTTCAGAAGGAAGTAAAAAGTTGTGAAGTCTGTTTATCAAACCAAAATATTTAAGATGGCAGATTGTTCCAGAAGTGAGGAAAAATGATAAATGATTTCATAGGAAAGAGTAAATAATTTTAAATATTACTCAAAGGCACTTGAAAGCTCATATTTGTTCACATTTAATTGGAACTTGATGTTCAGTTGGGAATAAGGTATCTAAAGATTTCAACTTGCAGCTCATCTGCTAATATATAAATCCTCTAGGCTGAAAAAAACTGAGATGCCTAGCCTAGTATCCCAGGTGATTCAGACTTTTATCATATGTATTCTAGACTCAAATCTATGAAAAGATAAGGTAAACTCCTTACTGTAATGATCTTAGTCACTGTTACCTGCACCAGCTTCACAAACTTTCCCCCTTCTCTTGTGATTGCCAGAACTCCCAAACTGTGCTTAAATATTCAAATATATCTTTGATCCAGACATGACTTTCTTGCTGACCAAGGCTTTTTGTCTAATTGTGCTGACTCAACAATTCTATTTTTACTGATTGCATATTAAACGCATTTTTTGCAAACATTTTTCATACATATTACCTAACCGAAGTCTTTCATTCCATTCTTAACATTAATAAATCTCCCAAGAGAGGTGACTTGTAATTGATCAGTGTATTCCAGAGGTAGAATTAAAATATTTCTTGTTGCTGGCAGAAAGAAGTTATTCTAATTCTCAAATTCAGAGATCGACTCATTAAATAGTATGGATTTTCTTACAGGAAACAGCTCTGTGTTCAGTTACTGATAGAACAACTCAAAAGCTGTTTATTGATAGACTGTGTGCAATCTAATCTATTACCCTTCAAATAAATTTTTAGCTTCAGGATTAAAAGTCAAACTTCTCACTTCAAAGCTCTTATAAGTGTTATTTTTAAAATGATTTTGCTAGTTCAAATTTTATCATTTATTTATCTTTTGTTGGTGGTAATATTTTTAAAAACTTTTCATGGGGGAAAGTAAAACTCAAGTCTTTTATCCTCCTAATAACTTTTTCAATATACTCTTTTAGAATTCAATTCCTTTCTATCAATTCATTTAGCAAAGTTTCTCAGTCTACAGAATGGCAAATTACATCACATTATTAAAAATATTACTTTAAAGAGATAACAAAAATAAAATAAGAGGAAATGAAGTTTTTCCTTGTATTTTTCCCAGGAGACATTTTTCAGGGCTAAGATGCCCTGGTCCATCTGTCCCTTCCTAGTCAGCTCCCCTTGCTGGACACCAGCTCTACCTCTATAAAATTAAGGGCTGAACAAGTCAATCTCAAAGATTCCTTCCAGGCCTATCATTCTCTAATTGATTATCCCAAGATAATGATCTATGACGTGACAGTCACTTACCTTACTACTTTTAGTAGCAATGATATACAATATAGAATATAACTTATGATGAATTTATCTTGATTTCCTGAAGGCAGCGTAAATTCATTAGCTTTTAATCCATTAAATACTGAATGAATTTTTCTTGAAGCACTGATACAAAAACAAAAAGTGTAATTACTAAACTGAACAAAATATGAACTTTATTAAATTAAGTCTTCATATCTAAAAGTCAAGCTTGAGCTCCTAAATTATATAAGAGATCTGTTTGTTTGTTTATTGGTCAAATTGATAAAATCAATTTTACCCATGGTTTTACATCAAAGCTTTTAGATTTTTTTGAAAATATAACTACCAGAGATATCATAGAGTCCTCAAGGAGGATGACTGTGTGTAAAGCAAGAAAAAAAAAGCAATCTGTGAATTACTTATTTGCTCACTCAGTCCATATTTCCTCAGGCCACACGAGGCCAGGATTTAAATTGCTGTCACTAAGAAAAATGTCTCATGTTTCTTTCTTATTTGTCCAACTCCAGCAAGATTTCCAGCTCCTTGCCAGATCCTCTCCTCTTTACCGTCTCTTTCTTGGGTGAGGGGACCTTGTGGGTAAAAATAGCAGGTACTGTCAGTCATTTTGTGATACCAGCTTTCTCTTCCTCCTCTCTTGGGTCAACACACTAACTACAAAGGCCTCCCTGAGTGCAGGACAGAGCCATTACACCTTCCTGAAGGATGCAAAAACAGAACTGCTTATCCCAGCGAACCAGAGAGATTTAGAGAGAATCATTCCTTAATAACGGATAAAATAAGACTTCAGAGCAAAGATAATTATCAGGAACAAAGAAAGATATTATATAATGATTAAAAGTGGTCAATCCACCAGAAGACAGTGATCCTAAGTATACTTGCAACAAACAACAGAGCTGCAAAATATACACAACTAAAAGAGCTGAAAAAATAAGTAGACAAATCCACATATAGTTGGGGGTTTCATGACCCCACTCTCAAAAAATTCATAGACCTAAAAGGCAGAAAAATGATGAAGATATCGAATAACTGAACAATATCATCAGCCAACAAGATGTAATTGACATTTATAGGTGCGCCTCCCAACAACTGCAGAATACAATGCAATGGAGTTCTGTTTCATGGAGCCATTGATCATTTAGCTGCATATACATGCCGAGTTCTAGAATGACCATGAGAAAAGATCCAATGGGAGGAAGCACAGCAGCTCTCAGGCCAGGAGCTACTTGTCTAGGGAAAAGATGAGGAGAGATGGAATTAAGACAGTGAAGTGAGGATCAGCCTCCAAAGGAAGGAATACTCAATCCACTGATTAAAACACATCACAGCATATTTGTTCTTTATCAGGGAATTTCTTATAATATTTCTCTACTTGATGCAGGTTTTATATATATGAGTAAGTCACTTAGGAAGATATTTTCTAAATGCACTTGAGCTCTCTGGATTCCTTGAATTATTGAGGTTTCTTTTTTAGTTTTTCAAACACTGAAAATACAAACTGTATTATTTCTATCTAAAGTCATTTCTACCAGATTCTTCTAATTATTGATTTCAAAAAACAGTGCTTTCACTTCACATTTAGCAGACTTACCTTTGTCTCCATCGCTACCTCAAGGCATATCCTCAAGGAGCACATCCCAAAATTGACCCTTGTAGGAAGACTATGAAGCTGTTCAAAGCTTCTCAAATGGGAAGTAGAAGAGACAAAACAGTCAGCATCAGAGAAAGAAAATGGTCCAGACATCAGGAGCTTCAACCAGGCTGAACTATCACCAGCTTCACGCTTGGGAGGCAAGACTATTTCATTTGACTTTGTACAATCTAAAGGAAGAATAACAGTACCCCACATATAAGAGGTAGATGCTCCATGCATAACAGGTTGATTCAGTGGAAGATTTTAGGAAATGCTTGATAAGTGAATGAAAGGTTAATGCAAAGCTCAAATGTTTGCACTTTCACCTGACTTGATTTCGAACTTCTAGTTCTGAACAAGATGCAATAGACTTAGAGATCTGATCTCTCTCTCTCTCTTTCTCTCTCTCTCTCTCCTACCATTTATACTTCATAGTCTGTGGATCACAGAGGAAGTCACAAGAGAAATCAAATATACAGTCAACTGAATGAAAAATTATATATATGTAAATTTGTAAGATGTAGCTAAAGCACTTTTGAGAGGGAAATTTACAGTACAAAATGTTTACATTAAAAAAGAGGAAAGGTCTCAAATTATCTAAGCTCTCACCTTAAGAAGTTTGAAAAATGATAGCAAAATATTCCCAAAGATAGCAGAAGAAAAGAAAAATAACAGCAGAAACTAATGAAATTAAAAGAGAAAATTGATGAACAAAAAAACTAGTTTTTTGACAAGATCAACAAAGTGACAAATGTCTAGGAAGACTGACAGAAGAAGGAAGGCACAAATGACCAATATTAGGAATGAAACAATGAATATAATTACGAATCCTGCAGATATTAAGGCCATAGTAATGGACTACTATAAACAACTCTACACACAAATTCAACAACTTAGATAAAAAGGACCATTTCCTCAAAAAGCACAAAATACCAAAAATTAACTAACATTAAATAGATGACATAAATTAAATAGATGATGTAAAGCCTTACAACTATTAAAGAAATTAAATTTGTAGTTTAAAGATTCCTAAGGAAAAGAATCTCCAAGTCTATGTGGTTGCAGTGGGAAATTTTACCAAATATTCAAAGAATTAAGATCAATTCTACCCAATCGCTTGCAGATAGTAGAAGAGTATAGAACACTTCCCAAATCATGTATTATCTAATACCAAAACCAGACAAAAAGTACAAAAAAAGGAAAAAATACTAATATCTTTAATGATCATAAGTACAATAATCCTCAACAAAATAGTAGCAAATCAAATCCAGCAATATATAAAAATAATTCTACACCACAACCAAGAAAATTTTATTTCAGAAATGCAGTGTAAATTAAAAACACATTGCAATTTATAATCACTAAAAATGAAGTACATAGGTACAAATTTAATAAAATCTACATAGCACTTGTACACTGAAAACTACAAAACACCAATGAAAGAAATCAAAGCTCTGAATAAAAGGAGGCCATACTGTATTCATGGATAGAAGCTTCAATATTTTCAGATGCCAATTCTCTCCAAATTGATCTGTAAGTTTAATATAATATTTATAAAAGTCCTATAGCTATAGAAAAGTTTATTCTAATATATATGGAAAGGCAAATAAAGAATAGTTAAAGCATTTTTAAAAATAAAGAATAATTAGAGAAATTATTTTACCTTGATTTGAAAACTTACTCTACAACTACAGTAACAGTACTCAAGACAATGTGGTACTGGCAGAAGAACAGAAATACAGATCAAGGGAACAGAATAGAGAACCTACAAATAAACCCCCAAGTGTATGACCAATTGACTTTGTACAAAAATGCAAAGGCAATTCATTTGAGAAAGGATAATCTTTTCAATTTATGGTGCTGGAGCAATGGATATCCATAGGGGAAAAAATGAGCCTAAAGCAAAATCTCACACTTTACACAAAAATTAATTAGAAATTGATCACGGGGGGGGGGGACGACCTTGAAGATGGCGGAAGAGTAAGACGCGGAGATCACCTTCCTCCCCACAGATACACCAGAAATACATCTACACGTGTAACAACTCCTACAGAACACCTACTGAAGGCTGGCAGAAGACCTCAGACCTCCCAAAAGGCAAGAAACTCCCCACGTACCTGGGTAGGGCAAAAGAAAAAAAGAAAAAACAGAGACAAAAGAATAGGGACGGCACCTGCACCAGTGGGAGGGAGCTGTGAAGGAGGAAAAGTTTCCACACACTAGGAAGCCCCTTCGCGGGCGGAGACTGCGGGAGGTGGAGGGGGGAGCTTCGGGGCCGCGGAAGAGAGCACAGCAGCAGGTGCGGGTGCGGAGGCCAAAGCGGGGAGATTCCTGCACAGAGGATCAGTGCCGACCGGCACTCACCAGCCCGAGAGGCTTGTCTGCTCACCCGCCGGGGCGGGCGGGGCTGCGAGCTGAGGCTCGGGTTTCGGTTTCGGACAGAGCGCAGGGAGAGGACTGGGGTTGGCGGCTTGAACATAGCCTGAAGGGGTTGGTGCACCACGGCTAGCCGGGAGGGAGTCCGGGGAAAAGTCTGCACCTGCCGAAGAGGCAAGAGACTTTTTCTTCCCTCTTTGTTTCCTGGTGCAAGAGGAGAGGGGTTTAAGAGCGCTGCTTAAAAGGAACTCCAGAGACGGGCGCGAGCCGCAGCTAAAAGCGCGAACCCCAGAGACGGGCGCGAGCCGCGGCTAAAAGCGCGGACCCCAGAGACAGGCGCGAGCCTCGGCTAAAAGCGCGGACCCCAGAGATGGGCGCGAGCCGCGGCTAAAAGCACGGACCCCAGAGACGGGCGGGAGACGCTAAGGCTGCTGCTGCCGCCACCAAGGGGCCTGTGTGCGAGCACAGGTCACTCTCCACACCCCTCTTCCGCGGAGGCTGTGCAGCCCGCCACTGCCAGGTTCCCGGGATCCAGGGACAACTTCCCCGGGAGAACACACGGCGGGCCTCAGGCTGGTGCAACGTCACGCCGGCCTCTGCCGCCGCAGGCCCGCCCCGCACGCAGTGCCCCTCCCTCCCCCCCGGCCTGAGTGTGCCAGAGCCCCCGAATCAGCGGCTCCTTTAACCCCGTCCTGTCTGAGCAAAAAACAGACGCCCTCCAGCGACCTACACGCAGAGGCAGGGCCAAATCCAAAGCTGAGCCCCTGTGAGCTGTGAGAACAAAGAAGAGAAAGGGAAATCTCTCCCAGCAGCCGCAGAAGCAGCGGATTAAAGCTCCACAATCAACCTGATGTACCCTGCATCTGTGGAATACCTGAATCGACAAGTAATGATCCCAAATTGAGGAGGTGGACTTTAGGAGCAAGATCTATGATTTTTTTCCCTTTTCCTCTTTTTGTGAATGTGTATGCTTCTGTGTGAGATCTTGTCTGTATAGTCTTGCTTCCACCATTTGTCCTAGGGTTCTATCCGTCCATGGCTTTAAAAAATTTTTTTTTCTTAATAATTAATTTTAATAACTATATTATACTTTACCTTCGTTCTTTCTTTCTTTCTTTCCTTCCTTCCTTCCCTCCTTTAGACAACGAATCACCCCAAATTGAGGAGGTGGTCTCTGAGAGCAAGATTTCCCCCTTTACCTCTTTTTGTGAGGGTGTATGTGTATGCTTCTGTGTAAGATTTTGTCTGTATAGCTTTGCTTCCAACATTTGTCCTAAGGTTCTATCTGTCCCTTTTTTTTTTTCTAAATATTTTTTAATTCAATAACTTTATTATACTTTATTTTATTTTTACTGTCTCTTCTTTCTGTCTTTTTTCCTTCTTTCCCTCCTTCCTTCCTCCCTCCCTCCCTCCTTTCTTTCCATCTTGCCTTCTTTCCTTCTTTGCTTCTTTCTTTCTTCCTTCCCTCCCTCCTTTCCTTCTTTCTTTCCTCATACTTCTACTAATTCTCTCTACTTTTTCTCCCTTTTATTCTGAGCCGTGTGGATGAAAGGCTCTTGGTGCTCCAGCCAGGAGTCAGGGCTCTGCCTCTGAGGTAGGAGAGCCAACTTCAGGACACTGGTCAACAAGTGACCTCCCAGCTCCACATAATATCAAACGGCGAAAATCTCCCAGAGACCTCCATCTTAACACCAGCACCCAGCTTCACTCAACGACCAGCAAGCCACAGTGCTGGACAACCTATGCCAAACAACTAGCAAAACAGGAACACAACCCCACCCATTAGCAGAGAGGCTGCCTAAAATCATAATAAGTCCACAGACACCCCAAAACACACCACCAGACATGAACCTGCCCACTAGAGAGACAAGATCCAGCCTCATCCACCACAACACAGGCACTAGTCCCCTCCACCAGGAAGCCTACACAACCCACTGAACCAACCTTAGCCCCTGGAGACAGACATCAAAAACAACGGGAACTATGAACCTGCAGTCTGCAAAAAGGAGACCCCAAACACAGTAAGATAAGCAAAATGAGAAGACAGAAAAACACACAGCAGATAAAGGAGCAAGATAAAAATGCAGCAGACCTAACAAATGAAGAGGAAATAGGCAGTCTACCTGAAAAAGAATTCAGAATAATGATAGTAAGGATGATCCGAAATCTTGGAAATAGAATGGACAAAATGCAAGAAACAGTTAATACGGACCTAGAAGAAATAAAGATGAAACAAGCAATGATGAACAACACAATAAATGAAATTAAAAGTACACTAGATGGGATCAACAGCAGAATAACTGAGGCAGAAGAATGGATAAGTGACCTGGAAGATAAAATAGTGGAAATAACTACTGCAGAGCAGAATAAAGAAAAAAGAATGAAAAGAACTGAGGACAGTCTCAGAGACCTCTGGGACAACATTAAGCACACCAACATTCGAATTATAGGGGTTCCAGAAGAAGAAGAGAAAAAGAAAGGAACTGAGAAAAATTTGAAGAGATTATAGTTGAAAACTTCCCTAATATGGGAAAGGAAATAGTTAATCAAGTCCAGGAAGCACAGAGAGTCCCATACAGGATAAATCCAAGGAAAAATACGCCAAGACACATATTAATCAAACTATCAAAAATTAAATACAAAGAAAGCATATTAAAAGCAGCAAGGGAGGGCTTCCCTGGTGGCGCAGTGGCTGAGAGTCTGCCTGCCGATGCGGGGGACGCGGGTTCGTGCCCCGGTCCGGGAAGATCCCACATGCCGTGGAGCGGCTGAGCCTGTGAGCCATGGCCGCTGAGCCTGCGCGTCCGGAGCCTGTGCTCCGCAACGGGAGAGGCCGCAACAGTGAGAGGCCCGCATACTGCAAAAAAAAAAAAAAAAAAAAAAAAAAAAAA